>NC_141997.1:31952635-32126801 GCF_049901715.1 Pseudonaja textilis
CTGCAGCCGTTTGTCCATAGTGGGAATCAAAGTGTCCTTCCATTTTCCATTCTTGACTCTTCACGAATGTATCTTTTCTTTTATGTACACTGAGAACATTTGCACCAAGACAAATTCCTTGTGTGGCCAATAAAGAATTCTATTCTATTCTATTCTATTCTATTCTATTCTATTCTATTCTATTCTATTCTATTCTATTCTATTCTATTCTATTCTATTCTATTCTATTCTATTTTCTATTCTATTCTATTCTATTCTATTCTATTCTATTCTATTCTATTCTGCATATAATAATCTTGCTACTGTCAGCATATATAGTACTCATTTTTTTTCCTCCCAAGTCTTTTTCCATTAGACCCAAAAGCAAAGATTTTGGTTTCATTTTTATCATTTTCAGAATTTTCTAATTCTGAATTCTTAAAATATGAATCATGCACCAAAGTTTTGTTGCTTTATCATATGTCCACTATAAATGATAGAAAGTCCTGTCTTTATTTTTACACTTCTTTTGAAATACCTGAATACAGCTTAGATCAGGGGTCTCCAACCTTGGCGACTTTAAGACTTGTGGACTTCAACTCCCAGTTTCTTGTTCTTTTTGCTTTTTTTTGTCTCACTCATTTCCATTTGCTTTTCCTTCTTTCCTTCCTTCCTTCTCTTCCACCAATCCCCCGACTTTTCCACTCTTTTCTTCTCTTTCCCTTTTTGACCCCCCCCCCCATTGTGGGGCTTATTTATTTCTGGGATGGGGGTGGTGGTCTTCATTAAAAAAAATAGATAAAAAATAAATGCCCCTTAGGAGAAGGGGTGTTTGCCCAGTCCTGAAACTTTTCCTTGACTTTGTGGTGGCACGGAAGAGGACGAAGAACGTACCTACATGGCCTTGTTTTCTCTCTTACCCCAGATCTGGTTTTGGGGAGCAGCTGGTAACAGATGGAGAGAAACACACACACACACGGCCACCCTGGATATTTACTTCTGCGAGGTGAAATGGAGAAGGGAGGGAGGAAACATGGATGCAAGTTCTGAGGAGTTTCTACATTTTGAAGATTCCAGTTTGAAATGCATCTCAATAGGACAATCATCACCATCACTGTCAACCCATTTCTGGGGATGTGAATCATGAGTCATGTCAATACAGAAGGCGACATATCTGGGTGTTTTTCAAAAGCCTGCTGGCCTTTTTTTTTTTTTTTTTACCATGAAGAAGCCATGTCTTCTTCTGGCTGGGGGCTTCTTCCAGAAGAAATGTTTAGTGGAAACCAAAGAGGTCCCTGGTAATCTCTAGGTCAGAGGTTTCCTACTTTGGCAATTTTAAGACTTGTGGACTTCAACTCCCAGAGTTCCTCAGCCAGGAATTCTGGGAGTTGAAGTCCACAAGTCTTAAAGTTGCCAGGGTTGGAGACCCCTGTCTTAGGTTAACCTATCTGATGTCAAGTCTTCACACATCCTCTGTGACATCATGCCCCCCTCTCTGGAGTTTGCGGAGTACAGGTTGAGAACCACTGATATAAAGGCAAGAATAATAAAAAAAATATTCCTATATTGCACTACAGCATGTCCTGTTTAAGAATAATTTATTAAATAAATCACCATTGGCCAGGGCTAGCAAGCGGGCTCATTCATGAAGTATGGTTGACAACTTAGTATCAGGGTTCACTTATATTTTATTTCTTTGATAAGATTTATAGGCTGCCTCCTTCAGAAGGTAAGTGGAGGGCAAAGTCAGCCATAGTATAAAGTAGGTAAGGTAAAAAAATATGACAATTAAAAATAAATAAATAAAACAAGGAAAGGGCACCATATTATGGGTGTGGTGGATCAATCAAATGATCATATGGTTTTTTGTCCCAATGTCAATATGGAAACAGAATCTTTTTCAGTGACAATTAAGCTATGGGAGAGGATAGCGGGACGTGAAGAGAGTAGAGCTACCAGATCTGAGCTGCCAGAATCAGGGCAATCCTGCCAAGAGAGACAGATGTCTGCAGCTTGAAACAGAATATTTCTTGTTATTTATCTGATAAATTATGAATGCTCGGTTTTCATTCCACTACCAGGAGGCCTCTCCTTCCCTCTACTATGAGCAAGATTTCCACCGGTCCCAAAGGAAGAAAGAACTCTCAGCGTGGAATGTCCTTCCTAACCCAGGAGCTTCTTATATCATAAACTACAAGCCACTGTTGAGTTTAGCTCAGTTCTGGATGATTTTATGGATATGAAGCTTTCTGGACAAGAAGACGTAAGTGCATCTACCTTATCCTTCTTCAGGATGTTTTCTTCTACTTCTCAGTGTAGCTTATAGAGCCCTGGCATTTCCTGGTGGTCTCCCATCCAAATTTTAACCAGCTTCTTCTTTAATTTCTTGAGATCAGCCAATGTTGACTAGGTGCTGCCATCTAGTGGGGCACATATGTTTTACCAATTCATTAAGTCAGCACAAGAATGCCCTTATTGGAATACAGTATGTACAACTGAATATTAACAAGTAGGTGTGGAGTAAACCCACATAATCACCCGAAAATATTTCAATTTGGTTGAAAGGCTATGCAAGGAAACATTCCTGGGTTCATCTGTAGGGGCCTTGAGCTTCAGAAGAAAAGCAGGATGTTGCAAATGGTAAAGAACACGATGGCCAGCAGCTTTATTAGAGGGATTTTGCTGGGATATAACAGGTTTAGTTTTTTCAACTAATTTTTGTACACCAAACATTGTTTATTTGACAATCCAAGAGAAAAAGCCAGAGTTCTTATTTCTACAAGTTCAATGCCAATTAAGATATTCTGATTTCATCTGGTAACAGATGGCACTAGATGAAAATTGTAATTCATTAAAAAAAGACTTTCATAAGGTTTATGTGGATTTAAAAGCGGAGGAGTGAATTTAGCAAGATTATTTTCCTAATTTTATTTGGACGCTAACTAAACCATTTAAGCTACATTTAAGTGTAAGATTTGAATATTCTAATATCTAATAATCTTGTTGACCTCAAATGAGTAATATGAAATCTTTTTTTCCAACAAGTTGCAGAATTACACAACTAGGTAGCTTCTGGATCTAGCAAAGCACGTTCATAATGCTTGTTCATTCTTTGTTTTGAAGGTTTTTTCAGCTCTTTCTCCCCAATGTGAAAAATCTTTTTTACTCAGGAATTGTTAAAATAACAGTGCTTTTAAAAAACTGCTTTGGCTTTTCCTGTGAAGTGGTCCACTTGTGTAAAAGCACAATTCCATTTCTTGTTTCTCCCAAGGATCAGGAAACAGCTGGGAATTATACTTCTCATGTTACCCAAGTACATTTATCAGGTAAGTCAAAAGTAATTCTGAACTGGTTAGTTGGATAGATTGTCTGAACAGTTAAAGCCACTTCTTAGGTTCCCACGATCCACATTTAATGTTATCCTCTGGTGTAGCATGCAAGGACACCTCTCCCAATTCTTAAGACTTGCCCCAACTCAATGATTCATAAACATGCCATAACAGTGTTTGACCACTATTTTAACCAGAATGACTAGAAGCATGGCCACTACAAAACGGCATCTGATAATACACTTGAGGTAGAAGTATCTGTGGTACATAATTGCTCTATGTCTAAACAGTAAAATCCAGAACTGGTAATTTTTGGAAAGCCTACACAAGACAGATTGCTGTGTCTTTCCATAGCAGGCAAGACACTGAGGTTTGGTGTTTATATGCTAAGCAATCCATTATCTGCCAGTCTTCATGACCACACTATTTCAAGTTTGCTGGTGGGGCCAAACTCAACCACATGAAAGCAGAAATCCTTAATACTGCATATTCCTATCATTTCTGTGCAGTTTTCTGAAATGTCATGTTTGATATTGAAATATCTCCAATGCCACTGTTACCTCAATGTTTGAATTTGCACATAAATGCTGCATTTTCTGCAAGAGAAAACACTAAATTTCTGTTATAAAAATCTGTGCCCAAAAGCACTTTTTCTATTGTAAATTATCAGCACACAGATAAACACAACTTTTAACCAGCAAAGTTTTGATGTGGTTAATGAGAAATGCAAAAAAATAATTTTGCAATAATTTCACCACTAATCTGAAAGTAAACTATTTCAATCTTTCCAACCCAATCTTTTATTCTTGTTCCAAGTAACAAAAAAATAATTAACCCTTTTAGCAAATAACTTTTAACATGCTGTCATTTGCCTCAGCAAGGAGCTAATTACTATAGCCACGATTCTCAATCTTTGCAATTTTAAAATAAGTGGACTTCAAGTCTCAGAATTCCCCAGCCAGCCAGGGAATTCTGGGAGCTGAAGTCCACTTATTTTAAAGTTGCAAAAGTTGAGGAACATCGACCTACAAATTCCAAAACCTGAAATCAAATACTGGAAGATCTCCTGTCTACTCTCTAACTAGAAAAACTCCCAGCTTTACTAGGAATTGTGCTGAAGCAGCATTTTTGAAGACTAGACTGTCTGTGATTTTCAAGGATGCATTCCTAAAATTATGTTCAAGTTTGCACAATTTCATATTTGTAGCCTGGGGCTTTCTTGAACTTTTTTCCCCCCCTTACGCAAGCTATTTCTGTGATAACTGCATTCCTGTTTCTGATAGTCCTGGTATGAGGATGGAGAAGTAGGAAGGCTGGATAAGGGATACCACAGTATTCTTATGTCTTCTTTTTCTTCTGGCAATTGAATCTACCAGAAAGGGCAGGAAGAAGAGAATGTCATAGAGAGATCCATTCCCCAAAGACAGTAAAATGCGGCAGTCTTGTGGGTGCAACTCAGAGCAAAGATGAACGGAAATATATTGTTAAAAGCAGGGTGGGGGGCTTAAAAGTTTCTTGTGGACCACAATTGCAAGCATATTTTGAAAAAAGGCATTAGACTTGAAATAAATAAAGCAGTTACTTAACAGGAATGTTCATTCTGTACAGGATATACTGTTCATAGGATTTTAATTTGGAGCAATAAATAGGCACTTCGATTAAAGTCTGCATTAACTGCAACAGCCTAAATGTACCACTGACAAGTGTTGCTCTATTACATCGGTTGGAAAATGGCAACCGCTCAGAACACAAACGCCAACATGAATTACAGCAAATCCTATGAATACTTTGTTTTTCAATTATTCAGAGAAAATTTAATCCTGATTAAGTATTCTTGGGCAGGAATTCATGGGTAGTTAATGACTGAAACTAACATTTGAAATGCTTCTATTAATTTAATCTGCAGCTATGGCTTAATTATGACTGAATTCTCTCAGGAGTAAAACTGTAGTACTGCATCAACACATTTCCTTTTTTCCCCTCCTCAGTTTAGGAGGCATAAACCTGCTCCTTTTACAACCATGCTGCTCTGGTGTATTTTTTTAAAAAAAAAACTTAAAGAGTTAGTTAATCACCCTTCTGTTCTTGTAAAATGTCAAACACAGAATTAAAATACAACTGGCAATCAAGCTAAAAACTGAACTACATCCAAACCTCAAGGCAAGAAAGTGATAATGAGAACTATTGTTCACTGTAAACATTATATACCGCTTTTATGGACCTATTAAAGTTTACGTCCTATTAAACTTTTGCATACATTTTTTGTATTAAAGCCACCTTAAACAAGATAAGTAATGTATTATTTGAATTGCCGAACTCTTCCATCCAATTAGTTTAAATTTATCATTATCAAAATTTGAACTTTAATGCAAATGAGGCAGTTTTGGAGTGAAACATGGCTAAAATCACATAGTCTTTATCCAAATAGCAAAAAAAAAAAAAAAAAAGGTTTGCTGATCACTATTTTTGATAAATTCCCATCACTTCTGTATTTGTTGTGATCCAGCGAGAGCAAAATGCTGTCTTCTAGTTATTTAGCTCATCTGGAGCTGAGTTACTGCTGAAAATAGCTGCTCTATTTCCAAATCTTTATTGCACCATTGCCAAGAAATCTCCAAAGGGATCTCAGAAGTGATGCCGACTTTTATGTCCAGATGCTACTGTTAGCGGCAATGTCACTGAAGAGAGAGAGGACACTTCCCAGTAAAGACTATGGGAAACAAAGAGCCGGTACAGAAGGACCATGGAAAACAGCTGGCAGAGAATGACACCCATGGTAATAATCTAAAAGGGAACAATAACCAAAAAGTGAGTGAGTGAGTCAGAATAAGCTTTGTACAATAAACATACAATTTGTGTGAAATTTCTTAGATGTACAAAGGGGTGCAAGATCTCTTTAGATATAGTCAATAAAAGAATAAGCATATGGCAAGGATACATATTTTTTTTTCCTTTCACACTTTGCAAGTTGAAAGTTTCACTCCGAGATGCAGGGGAAGAGGAGAGTGGGAGGTACAATGAAATTGTGTTTTAACTAATTAATTGTAGGGATGGAGATCCGGTATTCCCAAAGGCATGGAAAATCAAAGAGCACACCATCGCGGCATTGTCATTTACATTGTTTAATTGAAGATGTCATTGCACAAATTATGCCAACTGCCACAGATTCTACTCTAGTGTCATGCCCACTTCGGAGTCTGAATCTGAGGAGGAAGACGAAAACAGCCATCAGGGAGCAGGGGTGTGTGTGGCTCCGTTGGCTGTGGAGGAAACCGGGGAAGGGCAAAGTCAGGCTGGGCAGAGCAGGGAAGAGGTAGAACAGGGGCAAGGGGGTTCAAGAGGGAGACCCAGGCCCACTTACTCTTCATCCTGGGGCATGTAGGGAAAACGGAGAAGAGAGCAACGTGGGTTGCATGGCTTACAAGGGAGGAAAGGGCCCTGATTCCCTTTACAAGGCACACCTGGGGAGAGGCAGTTTGGGAGGGACATTTGTCAGAAACAAACGTTGAGTTTACCTCATGTTGGCTGCTGTTATGTGAGTTCCTGGCATCCTCCCAACTGGTTTGATTTACTGCCGTGTTACTTCGCTTCTGGAACTCCTTATCTTGCTCTGCTGGATTTATTACCTTATCTTATCTTTCTGAATTCATAGTTTATAAAGTTTTTTGTTTATAACATTTTAGACTGGAATATCTGCAGTCAAAGGCTGTTACAGGTTCCTGGGAGAGTTTTTCTCTAGACCGGAAGGTAACCGGCACATTAGGGGCAAAGTTGGAGCTAATAAATAGACCCCTACTTATTATTCTGGCTGTGTTGCCTTTGTGCCATGCCCCAGGTCATCACATCTAGTGTATGCAAAATCTGTAGCACTGGGGTCCAGAAAGCTGACATTTTATTTTACCATTGCATGTAACCAAACTAGGCTCACATGATGAAAAATCACTTCAGATATTCTATGTAGTGTCTCCAATTCATAGTATCAGAAAAGTTATCGTTCCAGACACTACACAAAAACATGGTTTTTTGAATAAGCTGCAGAGGCTTATTCTATGTTAAGCCATTGTTATTTTCTAGCAATGATTTGCAAAATACAGGGCTTGGATTGGGTTCCCACATCATCAAAACTCAAGGACAAAAATTCAAATGCACCATTTTATAACTTGAAACTGGTCACAGAACTGTGGTTCTACTACTTTATCCCCATAGCACTAAAATACGGCTTAGCTTGGATTTAACCCAATGATTTCAGAAAATGTTCTTTACATCTGATTTCCCCAATGAACTTTGGTTTGCTCAGAAAGCTTTTCTTTGAACCAATCTTCATTCTTTCCTTTTGTACTTCGATCATCAGGGCCAGATTCATGTTCCTGCCACTGATTTCCCAGAGCTGTTGGGGGGAGTTAAATTTCCACTGGACTGAGCCAGGCTATACAAGGAAGATTGAGGACGTACTTCAAAAATAGGCAGGTCCAGTTTCTATTTGGGGAGGCAGCTGATGAGTTTTACGGAGTGACACCAGTGCTTTTGGTCATCTCTTTTTCCATTCAACTTTCCAGATCCCCAGATGCAAAACAACCCCTTGTTTTCTCCTCCCACTGGAGTTGGGGGAACCTTAGCAGGCCACAAAAGGCATGGCAGGAAGCCATTTCGAACTTCTTTGCAGCACAATTTGCCCGTCTTTTATGGCCAACTCAAATAATCACTTTTCTCAGGAGTACCCTGTATCTGGCTTAACTAAACGCCGAATAAACGCAAGGGGAAATATCCAGATGGCAATCATAATTTGCTTTTAAGGCCAGCTTAGTGAAAAGTATGTATAAGAACAAGGACTTTTAGGGCAACTATATGATTTAAGGTCTAGCTAAATTAAAAAGTGTGGGCTTTATCACCAGAAAGGAGCATCATTCATGTCAGCGATTCTCAGTTCTAAAAAGCACCCCTAATATGTTGCATATACCAACCTTTTCCCGCTGATAATCTCTAAACATTAGAGATATAGTCACAAGAGTTGGGTGACATAAAAACCACAGAATACATCCCTGAAAAAGAGAAGACATATGTGGGTATTAGCTAGAGATATCTGGCAGCATTAATAGTTTATGGACCTCCAGTGAGACACTTTCCCATTGTCAAAAGTCTTTTTTTTTAAAGGATTAACTATTCTAAATCAAGAAACAGAAAGCAGTAAGGATACTTAATGGAAGTATACCTTAAAAAAAATCTTTCCTGAGCAATTCAGAACTTTTAAATTTACACATATGCACACAAAAGGAGCCTCATTAAGATCATCCTGACTTACTTCTAAAGAGATATAATTATACATCTTTATATTTTCTTCAAAAGAGTTTCAGTGGGTTTTTTAAAAGAGTACATAGGGTTTTCATGTAATGGACATACCTTTGTGAAAGTAATATAGAATTCTCTTTTTAGAGTACTCCTCTCAATTCGGATAATCTGGTAAAGTCCGCATCCTAACAACACAGCTAGACAAATTCTTAAGCCAAGGAGAAGTGCACCGGCTAAACTTTGATGTGAATGGTAACTATGGTGATTGGTATCCTCAAGCTGCTCCCAAATAAGCAGAATGCTCTGTAGAACAAGCCATATACCAAGAATAAAAACGATGCCTAAAGAAACTTTGGTTCAGAAGATACAACCACGATGGATCCACATGATTAGTTACGACCACCTCAGCTATAGCCTTTGCAGCATCTTCCAATTATGCTAAAATCAGGTGCAGAACCTGTCCAGCTTGCCTTTCATTTCATTTTCCCCAAACAATCATTAAGCCGTTCTATTTGGGTAACATCATTTTTAACATGTCTTATTAATGTTCAAGAATTATTAGCCGCTACTAATCAGTATTTCCGTAAAGACAAAAATAATAATAATAATAATAACAACCAAAACCCACCACAGACCTGTGTCACAACAGCAGTTATGGCAATGGCGGTGGATGCTGGACTGGAATCCCACTGGAGAGGTTTGCTCTGAGATTTCTTCATTCTACCAATTGCCCATCCCATGCAAAGACTCAGTAGCAGGTACAACATCTGCACCTGAGAGATTATGTCGCACACTAAGGGGAAGGTCAAGAAAGGTGACACAGTTAAAGCATACATGATGGCATGAGGGATATCTGGCACATAGAAAGGCCTTGTGTAGGGCCTTAGTTCTGCAAAACGTTTCTAGAGGAAGCTTCTGCCCTTCAAACAGGTCCTTCAGGGCAGCCATTCCTTTGGGTGAACAGATGAATGTTTACCATTCACGCTCACTCTTTGCTATATGGAAATCAATTTTGGCTTCATCAGGAATGTTCTTTACTTTCATTCACTTCCCCACAAATGTGGCAAGCCATTTTCAACTTTTGCAGCAGAGCAAGTCACCTTTGGTGGTTAGCAATGTTTTCAAGAAGCCAAGAGTTCCCCAAACGATGCAAATAAATCATACTTGCCCAGCCTCTCAATTTTCCATCTATGCTGCCCAATGAGGAACCTTTTAATCTGTTCCCAACTATTTGGTTTAATCCCCTACTTAGTCTGAGAGCAATCAATTCAGCACGTTCAGGTTTGAGCAGACAAATGTATGATTACACTGTTAAGCATCTTTTGAAATAATCAAATATGTTGCTAGACCTAATGAACAAAGCCCTGCCCTGCGTATTGACCGGTGGGATCCTACCAGCACCAGGCAGGATGTGGAGGTACAGGACATTAGTGCACTCCAAATAACACATGCAACAATTAAAGAAATTAAATAACATTTCATGATATACCAGAGAAAACAAATACTCAACTTAGAAAAGATGTACTTACATTCTGCAAGGCTCCCCATAAAAGGCAATCCTACTCCATTTTTTGAATAACTAATGTAAACGAAAGAAAATTATTTTCAAAAGCTCATTCTGTTAAAAAGTCCAATGCTTCACACACAACATTAGAACTGTGCACCACTTCAGATTCCAAAGTAAAAGGTACTTCTCAGTCTGCCACTTCCCTGAGCCAAACAAGGCTTTTCTTAGGATGTGATGTAGCGGTGAAAGGGGCTATACGATGCTCGGACAGATGTTGGCAGCAGGTCTTACTTTTGCGCTCTGTGCTCAGAAGCACATTTGCTCTTTCAAATGCAAAGGGCCCACACAATCATGACAAATAATCTTTCTGGACACACACACATATACATGCATATGTGTATACACACACACGTTATTTGCAGAATGTGTTAAAGGTAATCCATAGCAAAAGAAATAGAGATTGGATTACAAAGAGCACGTTTAAGGCTGCTTACACTGCAATATAATTTGGCCACTGCAATTGCTATTGAGAAGCTTCTGCACTCAGCTTCCTTTTGTCCTAATCAGACTCCCTCTTTATTCCTTCATTCATAGATGTTACTTTACATTTAAATTTACATGAAGCTAGTTTACATTTACTGTGTTGAGAAAAATATATATTAAAAGAAAGATGGAATGCATTCCAACCCTGGTTCATAATGTATTTGCATTATTTCAAGGAACCCATCGTAAGAAACTCTATTTAAGGTTAAAGAAGTGAATTTGAAAAGAAACTGGAGTAGGAACGTGCAGCCACAAGAAAAGATGATTATGGGCAAACCACAAAACAATTCTGTGGGGTTAATATCAGGAAGCAATAATGAGAAATTTGATTCTTTGTCCTAATGCTCCGTGAAACCAGTTTTGTTAAAGTTAGAGGTCACTGAATAAGCATCCCCTTAGAGCAGGAGAGTCAAACTTGTGGTCTGCGGGCTGGATGCATCACACGCTGGCAACCCCGACCTCCGTTTTAGCAAAGGGGGAAAAAGGTTGAGATATGTTACGTGACGATGTGTCATCGCGAGTTTGACATCCCTGCCTTAGAGTGGTATTTCCCCCTAGCAAATTGGAGAAAGAAATTCAGTAGGATAGAAGCCTGGTCTGCTTAGAAGTACGAATTACCTGCATGCCTCTGAATGGCTTCCATATCACTGTGAGAATGCACAGTATAACCGCAAGCAATCCATGCCCTCTGCAAGGAATGCTGCTATCTCAGATTACTCAGATACATCTGATGGCATCAAGAAGAAGGGCCTTGTCTGTGGTGGCTCCCTCTCCTCTGGAATATCATCCCTCCCGAGATTATAATGGCCCCTACTCTGACACTCTTTCGGAAGACCCTGAAGAAATGGTTTTGCCAGGGGGCCTGGGGAACGCAGGGTGGGATGGAGCCCATTAAATGGCTGATATGAGTGTGTGTTGTTGCTGGGGGGGGTATTACTTTATTATTATTAATAATAATTTTTATTTTTATTCACTCTACATTGTTTTTATTTTCTGTAAGCCACCTAGTCGCCGTGAGCGAGTAAGCGGCTATATACATTTTTTCAAAATAAATATTCTTTCTCCAAATAAATACTGCACAGTAACTTAGCTTGCTTGCCTCTGTATGCTGGAGCAGAAAGAAAGTTTAGGCCTAAGCAGCAAAGCCTAGGATTTTTGAAAGGAATCATTTGAGGTTTAGGCCTTCAGAGCAAAGCTAGCTGGGAAAGCTAGAAATTCTTGTTAGTAAAGGTTGCTGCTGGAAGCCTGAGATAGCAGACAAGAGCAACTGTTTATAGGGATTCAGCTGAAGTCCTTTCCGTGGGATCTGAATTTACCTTGAAAAATGCAGATAGTTTGCAAGAGCTGAAGCTGCTTGCAGGAGCAAAACTACAGAGAGCACTTTGAGCACCGTGTGCATAGGTCCCCCTTTCTTAATTGTTTGCCACAAGGACTGAGCGTAAATGCAGGCAGCAACAAAATAACCCAGGATAAGTAGGAAGAAGAACTCATGTAAGCCTGTGAACAGAAAAAAAACAATGTTCATTCATTTCTTTGACAATGAATGCCTTGTTTCTTATAAACCTTGTTTTTCTATGCCTTCTCTCTAATGAAAAACCTGACAACTCCCAGAGCAACTTCCAATTAAAACACATTTGGCTACGGCTTAGAAACAACGGAGAACAGCAGCCAATTTGAAGTTTAAGAATAATCAGTTTCATCTTGGGCTAAAAGATGCAGGGGGCATTCCAGAAATAAGTTCCACTGCAGAAAAGGCCCTTCGTGATGGGACCTTGAGAGGTACATTAGGTCTTTAAAAGGCCACCACCAAAGGAGATAGAATGTGAACAGAGATGAAGATATGTGATAAGGGTTTCCATATCCTGCGTGCTGGGGAATTCTGGGAGTTGAAGTTCAGGTTCACATGGCTTAAATTGCGTATAGATTGAGAAATGCTGCAATAGGGATTGGGAATTACATGTAGCAGGGAAGCTCAGTTTTCCTTTTGATTTCAAAATACAATCTGTTTCATTATGTCTGCCTAATCATCCTTCTTTTGAAGAACCACCATCTTCAGGATTGTTCTTCAGACTAAATATGGCAAGTATGGCAGCCTTTGCAAAAGGAGCAGCTAAGAGAGAGGTGTTTTGTCTTACCACTAGATGTCACTGCTGCAATACTTTAAAAAGTGATGTAAAATGTAACTTTAATTTACATCAGACAACACTTTTTGAGGTAAACCGAACTAACAAATTGTAGGCTCTATAATTCATATTCTTTTCTCTATTCATTAAGTTGCTATGGGAAGACAGTCACATGATGCAAAAAAAAAAAAAAGGACAAAGTTTTTTGTTTGTTTTTGCAATCAAATATGCCTTTCTTTCTGGAACTGAATCCAAACAGCTACTGAATGTTAAATGTTAAACCCCAAGGCTTAAATGTTTGACCATCCCAGATTGCACTATTGCTTCTCAATCCATTCAACACAGTAAAAAGAAACATACAGTTATGGCACTGCACCATACCTGTATTTCAGCAAATATAAGGACAAAAATTACATTTATTTCCAAAGTAAAAAAGTCAAACAGATATTTCGGATTATTTGCCTGTACAAGAAAAAAAAGGGGAAAAAACTAGCTTTATGATCCTATAGTCTGGTTAAAGCAATCAACCCATTTTAACTTCTTATTGAATGAATACGCTTTCATAGATTTGGAGAAATGCTTCTTCTCCAACAATGTACTTCCATTAAATTGGTCACATCTTCATTCTATTTCTCACAAAGGCCACTTCGTATCAAGAGAAATACCTTACCTGATTCCCCTGCACTAAAGTGATCTAATGGATTCCGTTCTGTATCTGGATTTAGTAGCACCATTTCAAATGGAATATCCTCAGATTCAGAGTCTTCATATGTCTCCACACAGGTAAACTTGTCGGCATAAAATACATACCACGTGTCTGGATAAGGGATCTGGGATACTGTTATATTTTGTTCGGTGGAGTTCACATTCACTTAAAAAAAATACATTAAAGTCACTATCTCCAGGAAACTTTTAGTGGTAAGAAATTTCTAGCACTCAAGAAATTTTTCATGTGTGGCTATGGCTAAAGGGCACGTTCATATTGTTGAAAGTACATGTGCCAATATATATGCTAGAATATATATACCAATCAAATGTATGAGCATGTTTATAATGTAACTGTAAATACATTATATTTAAAGACCATACCAACTCATTACATATCATAGGGCAAGAATCATCCCCAGTTAGTCACTTTTAACCACCTTTAGGCCAAATAAGAAACTAAATGTACTTAATTATGAACATCATAATGAATAGTCAATTACAGTAAAATGTTATTTAATTAGAAAAAAATACTTCAGTGATTCAGGGGCACGGTAAAGACTTTGCCTGAAGAAAAATCCACTTTGAATCCCTGACTTCATGTCAGGTTAGAAAAAAAAAAACAAGAGATTAAAATGCAGGAGGAGTTAATCTGTGCAAAAAATACTGAGCCAGCTCTAACTCAGTATAAAGCTGCTTAAGTTACAAAATATGATCAAATCTCCATGTGACTTATTCTAAACAGACCAAAAGCCAGTTTATTCATTTTGAAAGTAATTTGGGAAGGAAGTAAATATATAATAGCCAGGATATGGCACTTTTTAAAATCTGCCAATGTCAGTGTATAATTAACTATAGGTACTGGTGGTGAACTACTATTAACATTTTTTATTAGTGTATTAGTTAAGAATTATCCTGATTATGACCACTTTGAAATAAACTATCTGAGGATTTAATAATTATAAAATATTTGTGGTCCACAAAAATTGATATTAGCTTTTGTAATCTGATTTCCTAGTTTCATTTTCTTTAGTTGAACAAGGAAACAAAGGGACTCTTTTCATGTTTTTTTAAAACTAGACATTTTACTTTATGCTACCATAATTATAGGTTTAAATATTAACACTTGCAATATGCAAAAATAGCCAATTGCATCATTGAATGGTTTTTAAAAAATGCTTTTAAGTCAGCTGTACGGGTAACCATTTTCAATTCACTGAGAAAATTTAGAAACAGAAGGAAATATGAGCATTTAGCAAAATGGAAGATTATTAGTTGTGTGATTAAGAACAATTGTTTGCTTGGGGTAGGAGTGGCTCACCTCTCAAATCTTCCCACCCTAAACAAAATGGCAGAAAAGGTCAGAAGACCTTGCTCCTTCTTATGACTTCACAGCAATAGAGGGATAGCCTTCTGCATCCTCCTTCTCCCTCTGGCAGCCTGGAAGTCCAAGGATAGCCTCTGGCCCATCCGAAATTATCTATCTCCAATGTAGCTTTTTGCATTCTAATATTTGTTGTGGTTAAAAGTCTAGTGGGGAGAGCTTTACACTGGCTTCAAAGACAGGCTAAAATGCTAAGTCTCCAAGTGTTAGACCTGACTTAATAGCACCTGATTAATCTACACTAATCGGCATTATGTTATCACATTTTGTATTTAATCCAAAAGAGAAGAGTAAATATTAACATTTGCCTGGATTGCAAGCATTAACAGATTAGAACCGTTGCCCTTCTATGAATTTATCCTAGGTGCTGTGTTTTGTCAACAATTAGAATCTCAACTCCGATGAACTTTATCAGGATTTCCAAAACAAGAATGGCCATGCTGGGGATAAGCAGGATGTAACAATCCTCTATTATCTAAATGAAAAAGGGACATTTAGAATCAAATAGAGCATTCACTTGTGAAGATCAGGAATTGCACTTATAATCTGTGAAACAAAACACTAGAACTGAACAATGAAAGGTGAAATGTATGTATATAGAAGTGAATATGTAAGGAAGCAGAACAGGTGTGATTGTAGAAAGATTTCATAACCAGTATAGCTAGAAGTCAGTGTGCCTTTAGCTTGCCATTTCCAAGCCTCTTGGTGCAACTAGCAAAGTACTTTAACTGCCACTAAAATGTTTTACTAAGGATTAATCTGTGATCAGCCAATGAGTATAAGCAGGCTATATAAATGGCTCAATACATTAATGACACCTGTGCACAGACTTACTTATCAGCTGAGCTTTAGCCAGTTTTTCTTTACAGCTGTAATCCTGCTGGCTTTCTTGAAGCTTTAGCCATTCCTGAGCTTGAAAGAGATGAAGCTTTGCTTCTTTTCCAACAGCAGTTGCCACGTTGTTGATTCTGACATACAGAAGAGCACAATCACCTTGATATTTAAAAAGAAATCAAATTCTGTTATACAGATAGAAACATGAGCAAGAGAGAAACATTCCCTACAAGGCAATTTAATGCTTATAAGACGTACTTTCTATTGCATATTTACCAGTTGCATTTATCATTTGCATAGCATGATCATTTTTTAAAGGTATGCTGAAAGGTGTCAAAAATCCAGTGAATTCAATTTTCCCCTCTGCCATATGTACCATGTGCTTAGGACAGCTTTTCAAAAGCAGGGATAACTTTTGTTTCATTTTGAAGAGCCAAGGGATGATCGGAACAAGTGTTTTCCGTCTTGAAAAAGACTAAACTCTGGCCTATTGCAATTATGTACCATAAAGCAGAAGAGGACAGAATTTGAGACAGAAAGATCAAATCCATCACATGTGCTTCCACCCATATTGTACTTATGGTGACCATATTTCATTAGGAAAAATAAATTGGAGAAAGGGGCAAACCTGAAAGAGGTTTGTGGGTAATTGTTTATTTTTCAATGTTGGTTTACAAAAGAAAATTGAATATGGCTATACAACTGTACAAAATGCAATTTCTAATAAAGGACAGTTTTCTGATAAATGGTGGGGGGAATCACCCTTTTCAATTTAACTTCCACCTCACCAGATGACCTTAAACAGGAAAGTTAGTAATTTACAACCCTCTCTCCCAATATTTCCTTTAAGAGTTGGATAAAATCAAGTTGTATTTGAATTTGTAGTTTCACAGACATCTCCATGTTGTTTTCTTGGCAACTGTACAGCGGTCTGTTGTTACTGTCTTCTTCTGGATGCTTTCAACTCATGCTATACCGTCCATGCCAAAGTCAACCAGACCCAACCTTAAACTGGGTTTAGAGTTTATACAGCTGCAATAGGGATACAAGCCAATACATACATTCAAGATATAAGCCAATACATATTTATGACTGGTAATAAAAAGTTACCTATAAAATAATTAGTACTGGTCTAGTTGTTTTGCGCTCTCTCTCTCTCTCCCTCCCCTTCCTTTCCTAACTGGGACCCATGCCATGAAGGGCTTTAAAGGTGATCAATGACACCTTCAATTGCACCCAGAAACAGAGCACCAGCCAATACAGGTTGTGGAACAGAGATGATACAAGGGCCATTCTTGGGGCACCCAAAATTGCCTGTGCTGCCACTCTCTACACCAGCTATAGCCTCCAAATGCTCCTCAAGAATATCTTCATGTAAAGTGCATTACAGCAGTCCAACTGTGCAATGACCAGGGACTGAACAACTGAGCACAGGGAATCCTGTGCAATTAAAGCACAACACAAAGTTGTGCCAAGGCTTTCCTAGCTGCAACTGCCACCTGCTCTTCAATCCTGGAGCATCATGGTCGATGATATTTGAAAGCTGCCAAGAGGTCAAAGAGAGCAAGGGTGGCTGCATTACTTCATCCTGCTCTCACCAGAGATCATCCACAAACACAAACACTTTGATGGGGCTCTGTTAGTACTTTCTATAAACTTCAACAACTAGCTTTCCAGCTTTCCTTTTCTGAAATGTCAGTCAAGGTTAATAGCCTTCCTGCTCTCCATTATCTGCCTGGGAAAAATATCTAGTGAGAAAGTGGATCAATCAAATCACAGCAGGAATGTCTGCAAGCAACAACTCTCACTTCCAGGATTTCTCAAGGAAAAATGACCAGGAAAATATTGACAAGGGTCCCCCATTAATTTTACTTTATACTTACTTTACAAGCCAAACAATTTGTCACCCCACCCCACACAAAATGCTTACCAATTTCTGGTTACCAGAAAAGGCACAATTAGATATTTTGCTTACTGTTGCTGCTCATGTTTGTCAGACTGGCCATAACTTAAACCTCTAAATAGAAACGATCCTTGGCTCCATTTTTTGAAAAAGGCATAGTTTTATTAGAGGTCAAGTGTATTGCATAACCAGGACTGAGAATTGTGTGCCCAAATCCCTAAGTTCTACTCCCCATTCCCCCCCTGCAACTGACCCTCGCTGTTAACCCCACTATAACCAATCAAGTCCATGCAAGATATTTTCACAATGGTCAGTCCAAGTGGAGCTTGGTATGCAGCTTGCTTCTCCTTCCAGCTTGGGGACTTTGGGGCAGCATCTCAAGGAGGTACAGTCTCTACTTTAGATTTCCTAAGCATCCCCCCCTCCCCACAATTCGTAGCAGTCTGTCACCACATAACAGCGAAGCACAGCAAACACAAGGTGACAGCTGACAGTTTTACTTTATACTGGGTTCCAACAAGCTTTTCTTCCTCTGGAGCTTCACCAGGTGCCTCTATCAGGACAGAAGAGGATGGAAGATTTGGTCCATATTCTGTCATATTCCTGACTTGCTCAGAACTGCTTGCAACTTCTGGCTTCCAGGTCAGTGCTTGTTAAGTGTTTCTTCTCTGCTTGGGAGAGCTTAACTTGCCACTATAATAACCCAATGAACAGCAGTACTAGGCTGGCCCAACATTGTGCTGGAGAATCAAAAACTGCCCCGCAAACTGATGGCAGGATGCCCCAACTGAGATATTTATCATCAAGTATATTGCATTATTCCAGCAACTAGGGGCAAAAAACACTTGTGTGAGTTACTTCCAAAATAATCAGTACATGAAAGTCACAGGTGGTAGACAAGACCTAAAGATTTGACATTCCTTCTTGCAAAGGAACTCATGTAATGAACTAAATTCATAAAGTGCTCACAACCGAATGATGTAGTGGTCACCCAACTGCTAGAAAATACTGAGCAGTATTGGAAGTCTGAAACAGAAGCTATGAGATTCAGGGAGATCACCTTCTCTGTGACCACAATGGCATTCACAGATGACTTTATATATGCAAAAGCTCACAATCTTTCAAAACTAACCCTAACCCTAGGCTAAGAAGGTGGCTGCTGTATTATATGTAAACCTAACATCAACCTATCAATTACTGTGCTTCTCTCTCAGAGCTAAAATGTTTATGAAGATTCTACAAAAATAGTATAATTCACCAAAAATATTTCTTTGCATAGGCAAGAACACATTTGCCAGTTCTGCTAAATTCCTAGTCAAAGCTTGGTAACTGAAGCAAGGCAAATAAAATGGAACCTACAGCAGTGTGACCAGCTAAAAGAGGTTTTAGAGGCCCCAAATGAGCAACATAGCAACCAGCTGCACCTTGGGGAAAAAGGCTGATCCCAAAGGAAACCACACAGAGTGAGATTAAGGAGAACTGAGGCAGACTACCATGACTTTCCAGTGAAGTAGTATAGGTAGTCCTTGATTTATGACTACGATTGAACCCATAATTTATGTTGCTAAGTGAGAAAGTTGTTCACAACTTTTTTTATCACGTTTGTTAAGCAAATCATTGCATTGTTAAATTAGTAACCCGGTTGTTAAGTGAATGGCTTCCCCGTTGACTTTGCTTGTCAGAAGGTCGAAAAAGATGGTCACGTAACCCTGGGACACTGCAACCTTCATAAATATGAAGCAGTTGTCAAACATCCCAATATAAATCAGATGACCATGGGGATGCTGCAAACTGTCATAAGTGCGAAAAACAGTCGTCACTTTTTTTCCAGTGCTCTTTTAACTTCAAATGGTCACTAAACGAATTGCCTTAAGTTGAGGACTAGCTATAAACTCTTTCCCGGAAGGCAATAAAGACCCACTTCCACACACAGCCAAGGAAACCATAGCTCAACTCAGAGGCAACTTTACTTTTGCAGTCATGAGGATGCACAGTAGCCCTTAGCGGCCTAGGGCAGGGGTCTGTAACCTTAAAAACTCAAAGAGCCGTTTGAACCCATTTCCTACAGGAAAAAAAAACTGAGTGGGTGTGGCCAACTCAATGTCACTCACTCCCATCAAGGGCCAGAAGAAGCTTCAGCCAGAGTGACGTGCCAGAGAATCAGCCCCCGGCCACTTCTTCATCCCTGCTGTCACTCTTACCTTCTCAGGCCAGGCAAGGGAGGGGAGGGCAAGAGGTGGGGCCAGCCAGTGATGGGTCAGGGAGCCGCCGCAGAGGGCCCGAAGAGCCACGGGTTGCTGACACCTGGCCTAGGGGAACAATGAAGAATATTTGTAGCTCAGGGTTGGTATGAGAAGTCCTTGGTGCTCTCTGAGTTTACTTGTTTTCTTGCAGACATTTCATTACCCTAACTAGGTATCATCATCAGTGCTAGTAAGGGGTGTGGTTTGCTGTCAATTTATATTCTAGTGTCTTGCCTGTGTGGGTGTAGGCGGTCTTAGAGATTATTTGGTTGGGCTGTTTAATGACGGCTCTATGGCAGTTTCTTGACGGGGTATTGTTCACAGGTAGTCCTTGCCTCACAACAGTTTGTTTAGTGACCATTCAAAGCTACAAAGGCACGGAAAAAAGCAACTTGTGAACCACGTTTCACACCGACAACCGTTGCATCCCCACAGTCAAAGGATCCAAATTCAGATGCTCGACAACCGACTCATGTTTATGACGGTTGCAAAGTCCCCGTGTCATGTGGACCCCCTTTTGCAAACTCCTCCCAATCAAAGTCAATGGGGAAAGCAGATTCACTTAACAACCGGGGTACTCACTTAACAACTGCAGTGATTCGCTTAATAAAGGTAGCAAGAAAAGTTGTAAAATGAGGGGGGGAGGGCAAAATTCAGCGAACCAATTTCTCACTTAGCACCATAAATGTTGGGCTCCACTGTGGTCGTAAAAGTTGAGGACCAGCCGTACTTGATGGTTGGTCCCACGAAAAGCTCCAAAATTTTGTCTGCCACCTCCTCCTCCTCCAAAGACACGTGTCGTCCTCGGGAGAAGAAGGTGGCGACAGCTGCAGAAAAAAGTGCTCATTTTGGCCCGTGTCCTCGCAGTCCGGCTTCGCGCCAAGATCGGGCTCCCAGGGAAGAAGCGGCTCCCCACCCCACCCCACCCCGAGAATGGAATACCGTGTGTGTGTGTGGGGGTGTTATTTCCACGAAAAACACGCGTGGAGCGGCAGGTAACCCACTCGGGTCGGTCCCACGAGCCAGCCTGTCACGGCTCACCCGTCAAGCCGCTCCGCTTTCCCTTCGCTTCTGCCCCCGCCGAACTCTTACCTCGGAACTGGAACCGAGCCACCACTTGGCCGGCCCGGGCGCGGGCCGTGGCGCTGGAGAAGCCGCCGTGGACGGTCTTGGCTTGAGCCCCGCGCATCCAGGCGCAGCTGCCGCTCCAGAGCGCGACCCAGACGAAGCACAGGAACCGCTCCATGGCTTCTCCGGCACCCCCGCCGTCACCTCTCCCTCATCCCCACCACGTCTGCACTCGCCCTGAAGCGAACGGAAACCAGGCGGAACCAGGAAAGGAGCGGCAGCCAATGGGAGAGGGGGTTTTACCGGGAGGAGGCCAATGAGAGGGCCTTCCCGAGGAGGGCGGGAGGGCAGGGCAGGGGGAGGGGCCGTTGCCACGCGCCAGCCTCTGGCAAGGAGGACTCCCAACTGGCATTCGGGAGACGGTTGCTAGGAACGCTCCACCCGCCGGGTTCCTGAAGTTGGATGGGATTGGTGGAAGGGGGAGGAGGGGGCGGGGCCACCGCGGCCAGGGCAGGCAACGTCTGTGGTGGTAGTGGCGGCGATGGAGTTACCCAGGAGGACATCTAGTCGAGCCCCGGTTTTAAACTTCTGGTTTAGGATCCCGAGGGGCGCTCTTCCCATGCAGCCGAAGATCTTCGAAGACCCATTCTGAGCCCGCGTGGCTTAAATGTCTAGCAGCGCCATTTAACTCCTGTTTGTCCCAAATACGAATATAAATCAAAAGTGCTTTTAAATATTAATTCGAATGGATTTGAATGATTGTTTTTTGGGGGGGAGCAGAAAAGGGTAACATCATAAGGGAAGTTTTGTAGAAGTGTCTTGTCCTATTCCTCTTTAGCTTACATATGTCTTGTGTGCCAGACTAAATTATTTAATGTACCGTTATTACTTAAATGGCGAGCTCGGAGAGCAAACCACGGCCAAAAATCTAAAACCCGACCTACAAATATTTTCTATCATTTGAAGGCTATTATTCCATCTCAGAAACCTACAGTAAGTCCTTTATACTAAATGAACTCGCCGGTCCTCGAAACCTCGAAACTCCTTAACACATTGAATGCTGGCTTTAGATCAGCAGCTGGAAGGAGAGCTTCCCGAGTTTGTGTCTCTTGGAATATCCCTGCCTGTTTTATTGAGAAGTTTGATGGTTTTAAGTTCTCAAAACATTTTTAACCTGGCCAAAGAACAGCCTGGACACGCTTTTGTGAAATCTGCTTCTCTTGTTTGGCTTCCAACATTTGGTTTCCTTTCTCCTGGATATTGTCTATGGATATTCCTCAGTCACTCATGTTATGGTTGTCCCAAAGGTGCTTTTTTCTTTCTTTCAGGAGGCGACTGGGCTTTGTTTCACTTCTCGTACAAGAAGCTTCAACTCTGACAGGACAGTGGAGAATGGAAGGATTTATATTCCTTGCAGATAGCTGGCCATTTGCATCCTTTTAGAACAAGGCTCTTCAAACTTGACAGCTTTAAGACTTGTGGACTTCAACTCCCAGAATTCCTCCTCCAGTCATGTTAGCTCAGGAATTCTGGGAGTTGAAGTCCACAAGTCTTAAAGCTGTCAAGTTTGAAGAGCCTTCAAACTAAACGGTCGTTGAAGTACTTGAAGTTCGTCTGTATCCTCAGGGTTACCTGAGTAGTCCTGCCTCTTTTTTAACAAGACTTTCATTCCCCACCATCCAGTCAGAGTTAAAGAAGCTTCTTGGATGAGAAGCGAAATGTTTTGAAAGAAAAACCAGCCAGTCCAGTTGCCTCTTGAAAAAAAAAAAAACACCTTCGGGACTTTCTCCTAGTATGGCGTAGTTGTGCAAAAAGTGCCCTGTTCGGTATTAACCGCAACGACGTGGGATCTGGAGCTCTTAACGGGGATTAACAGAGCAATCACAGGCTCGCGGGCGCCACGTTGGAGAAGTGGCAAAGTCTCCGAACAGGGCGCCAAAATGGGCCTCGCGGCTCTTCGGGCCTCGCGCACGCGTGCGCGAAAGCGAGAGGAACACGAGAGAGAGCGAGACAGAGAGAGAGAGAGACGGGTGGTCCTCGCGGACGGAATTGACGTAAGGAAGCGGAAGTGGAGCTGGGCTCCTCGGGAGGATGTCTGGGGGGCTCTCTCGGGCTGGAGGGGCTCCGCGGGGCTTGACGAAGCGAGTCCTAGTGACCGGAGGCGCTGGCTTCATGTGAGTGGGGCAAAAGTTGGGGAGGTGGCGGCGCTGTTGTCCAAATTTCCAACCTTTTTTCCCGATTTCCAACGGTTTAAAAGGGTTTTCCGCTGTCCGAACAGCCTGGTCCTTGGGAAGCTGAGAAAAAAGTTGCCCTTTTAAAGGTGCTTTTGGAGCGGGAAGGACGACGGGGTTTATTTTAGTCAGCCTTAGAAGTGTCAATCCTAAAAAAAAATAAAAGATTGAAGACGAGGCGTGCAAAAACAAGATAAACGTGTAATTTGGGTGGAATATATATATGTGTGTGTGTGTGTGTGTATAGATACATAACATACATAACATACATACATACATACATACATACATACGTGTTCTTACAGAAAAAAAGAAAATTAAATATACCTTCCAAAAACCGCTTCTGGATTTGTGCTTGAGATGGGGGGGAAAAAAAAACACAAAACTTTGGTTTTGGGTTTTACCGATTAGTAGGCTTGCTGTTACAGAAAGGGCTGGTTTATACTATTATGTAAAAGTACAAAGTTTTGATGTTTGATGTTGTTATCTTATAAGGAAGTCTGAAATCAAGGCATGCCTTTTCTTTTTTCCTCTAATTTTCCTACACTTTTCCCTTCCCTTTTCCTCCCTCTAATTTTCCTCCTCATTTATTTTCTATTTGTGTATTTTATATTACTAACTAATAAAAAAAATTAAATGATAAAAATTAAAAAATTAAATACACACGTGCAATATTTATATCCAAAACCACTGTGTAAACAAAACTAGAATTGCTTCCCCTATATAAGGAAAAAGAAGGATAGTGTCTGCTTTTTGAATTCCTAAAGTGACGACACAGTAAGTTGCTTGTCAGTTCTGTCTTGAACTACGTGCAAGTAAGAAGAAGCTTCAGTTCTCCTTTTTTTTGCTCATCTATTTTTGGGCATATAAAAATAAAGCCAGTGGTAATAAGTCACCTCTTTTTTCCCAGATTTCTTTTTATCTGCTGTAACCAGATGCTTTTTTTAAAAAAGGTTTTTCTATTTGAATCATTAATATTCAAATTATGCATTTGAAATCCCGAAGGGAAGTTATTTACCTGCTAAGGGCTGATTCTATGCTCTCAAGTCTGTGTATTCTGCTTTTTTTTAAAAAAAAACAACACCCTATTTTCTATACTGCACACTTCCTCACAGTACTTGTAACTTTCTTTTGATTTAAACCCCTTCCTTACAATACACGTCTGAAGCACCATATTTGAGACTGAAAAATATTTGAAATCTCTATAATAGACTATGACCTTGCATATTTAAAGTTTTGCTAGTTATTTCCCACAGAATTAGCCTTGAAAATACAGGGTTTAAAGAATATGAAAATAAATTGTACCATTACAGGTGGTCCTCAACTTACAACAGTTCACTTAGTGACCGTTCAAAGTTACAACAGCACTGAAAAAAGTGACATATGGCCATTTTTCATGTTTATGACCATTGCAGCATCCCTGTGGTCATGTGTTTTACATCGACTGTTTGACAACTGCTTCATATTTATGACGGTTGCAGTGTCCCAGAGACCATCTTTTGCAACCTTCTGACAAGCAAAGTCAATGGGGAAACAAGGTTCACTTAACTGTGTTACTAATTCAACAGCTACAGTGATTCATTAACAAATGTGGCAAGAAAAGTTGTAAAATGGGACAAAACTCACTTAACAAATTTCTCACTTAGCAACACAAATTTTGGGCTCAATTGTGGTTGTAAGTTGAGGACTACCCATACTGTAGCATCCTATGACCATTTTTCAAAGTACTGAAAAAAATAGCCTCATTCATTGTACAGTATATTTCTTTAGTTTTTATTTTGAGGTAATTAAACATATTAGGCTTAAGAGAGAGAGAAGCAGAAAAGGATTTATAACTCCTGATCTTACTGTCAGAGCAAAAAAACCAGGAAAGCTGTTGATGTCCATGAACAAGATTTAAGAAAAAGAGCTGAAGTCTGACGTGGGTTCTTCACATCACCATCTGTGTTTTTTTCTTCCAAAATTGACAGTGCTTCCCATGTGATAATTTCCCTTGTGGAAAAGTATCCTAACTATGTGATCATTAATCTGGATAAGGTAAGACGGTTGGTTTAAATTAAAATCATTTTTAAGCAGTACCCTAAAAAGAGTTGTAGTGTCAGTCTGACAACATGGTGGGAGAGAAATCTAAGCTTATAAGTCAGGGCTGTCAAACTCGCCGGCTGGCTGCGTCATGTGCTAGCTATGCTCATGCCTGGTTTAGTGAAGGGGGAAAAATTGCAATATGCCACGCAATGCCAGCATTATGACGCGAGCTTGACATCCCTATTATAAGGCTATATAACCTAAAGGTTGGTGTAATAGCAACGAATTTACATACCCATATTTCTTTATGACTGAACATACCTGTAAATTCTGATTCATACATTCAAATAAAAAAAAAAATCTGCTTCTGAATAAAATTTTGTATTATTCAGTTTCTAAAAAGTTAGAAGGGTGCTAAAATTCACACCAAACCTGTTCGTCTTTCCTGTTCCAATTTTCCCAAGCACAGTGAGTACTAATGAATGAACAACAGATGTAATTTAACATTTAAGCTAACAAACTGAAAACGTTTAGGGGGAAACATAATAAAAGAGAGACAATAATTGCAAAAAAAAAAAAAAGATATAATAGTTGCAAAAGTGCAGCACACCCTTAAACACTAACACTTTTCAAAACTTCGGTCTTCTTGGTTGAAGCCATTTTTTATTGATTTGGAAGTATGCTTCAATTCATTGTATCTCTCTCCACCTTCAACATTTTAGCAGAAGCTTGACGATTGTGTGCCAAAATTGACTGATATTTAGAATTGTTCATAACTCTGACTAGACCTTGATTAAAGCCCCAGTAGCAGCTGAAGAAAAGCAGCCCAAAGTGTAATGCTGCCACCACTGTGCTTCACTGTGGGCAATGTGTAACTTTTGGTAATCTGCAATGTTGTTTTTCCACCAAATACACTTTTTGTAAGTATGTCCAAAAAGTTGAACCTTGGTCTAGATCAGACCGCAACACATTTTCCCATGTGTTTTGTCAGACTTGATTTAGGTTTTTGCAAAATGTAGCCAGGGTTAGATATTTGTAAGAAAAGGCTTCCATTTTGCCATCCTACCCCATAGCCCAGACATATGAAGAATACTGGAGATTGTCTGATGTAGTATGCAACCAGCACTTGTCAGAAATTCCTGCAGCTACTCTAGTGGACCAGTTTTGGTCTTGTTTTTTTTCATCAAATTTGGAGGGATATCCAGTTCCTGATAATGTCGCTATTGTGCCATGTTTTCTCCACTTCAACCAATCAGAGCTAGAAGGGACCTTGGAGGTCTTCTAGTCCAACCCCCCTGCTCAAGCTGGAGATCCTGTACCATTTCAGATGGGTGGTTGTCCAGTCTTTTCTTAAAAAAATCACCTGTGATGAAGCTTAAAAATGTCCAGTGAGGAACTTGTTGACTATCTTCAGTATGTTCTATGGTATGCATGTACAATGCATTGGGAATTTTTTTGTACTCTTCTCCCAGCTGATTGCTTTGTAAGCTTTTTGGAGCCATGGCTTTTGTGGTAAGAGGCAACTTGAGCAGATGTCAGAAAAATCCTACTTGCACACTTGAAGTATATGTTATCAAAATTATTTTAATTGAGGGCAGGTGTGCACTGACTACTATTTACTATCAGTTTGAATATGATTGTTTAATTCTGAACAGAGCCACACACCCTGTTATAAGAGGATGTGCACACTCATGCAACCACTTAATTGTACTTTTTATTATTTCTCACACACGCACCATTTTAGTCTGTTGTGCAGTTGAATTGTACAACTTCTATGTTACATTAAAGATGAAAAAAATCTGAAGTGATTTATCGTTATTGCATCTAAAAAACCTGGCATTTTAACAAGATTGTAGACTTTTTATATCCACTATATAACTTCACCCAGCAATTGTTATAATTGTGGTAGGATATCAGCATTCTTACCTGTGAAACCACAAAGCTTTTTTTTTTTAATGCTTCTGTAAAAGTTGGATTTCTCAGACAAAAACATTTTGTCTGAAAAAAAATCTTGCATTCAGCAACTTCTCATATAAAACACTTATTTTCTCTCACTTTGTCTCCTTTTCTGTTTTTGTTAAGCTGGACTACTGTGCAAGCTTAACAAATCTTAAGACAGTTTCTGAGAAAGAGAACTACAAATTTGTTCAGGTAAATTAAACTTTTTGCTTTCACTGGGTTTTTAAAATTAAATGACTATGGCATCAGTTCTAGCATGTTGGGTGGCTTGACAAGACACAGGTGACTCAAATTGGACTCCAAGAGTGATCATCAGTGGTTCCTGAATAGTGAAACAAGGTCTCAGGTAGACTGCCATATTCCCAGGCACACCATCTTCAGAAGATTTATTAATCACTTGAGTGAAAAGATGGAGAGATTGATTAATAAATTTGCAGATAACCAAGAATTGGATTAGAAAGTTAATATATTAGGACATATATATCATCTAAATGATTTGAGTAAATTTGAGAGTTGGGTTAAAAAATAAAATGAAAGTGAATGGGTAAAGACAAAATACTTCACCTAGAAATACAAGTCAAATGTATAGGATGGGGGATACTGGCTTGGTAATAGCACTTGGGGAATAGTAGCTGATTGCAAACTAAATTTGAGTCAGCAACATGATGTGGTAGCTGATATGGCAAACACAATTCAGGTTGTTTTTAACCAGAAGTATAATTTCCAATTCATGCAAGATAATAGTTCAGTTTTGCTATGGTCAGACTGCACTTTAAGTATAGTGGCCAGTTCTAGACATTGTATTTTAAGTATCTCCCCTCCCCCCAAACTGGAAACGTTTCAGAGAATTATTGATGATTATAATCAGTGATATGGAAATCAAGTCCTCTGATTAAAGGTCTGATTATATTTAGTTTTGACAGAAGTTTGGGGAGAAAAGAGAGAATAGAATGGTGCTAATCCTAATTTAGATTCCTGTACTAAGCAAGTTGGAATTGGTGTAAAATCTCTCCTTCCAGCTCTCTTGATTCTACTGTGCAATTGTTATAAGATGAAAACTGAGATGAAAGCCCACAATTTTCCATAAGATTATATACCAATTATATATCAAATGCTTACCACTGGAAAAAAAAATAACTTGCTGTTCCATGCTGATTTTATATTTTCTTTTTTCTTAATTAGGGAGACATCTGTGAACCCAATTTCATAAAAGAATTATTTGAGACAGAGAAAATTGATATAGTGTTACATTTTGCAGCTCAAACGCATGTAGGTGAGCATGACATATCCCTGTAATTGTCACCATCTTGCAGGATTGATAAAGCGTTCTTCAGTAGCTTCCAGGATTTGTAGAAGGGACAGAGCTAATGCTTCATGTAATAAGCCCACATATTATGATGTGGTTGGTGGTGGAAACTTAAATAGTTCAGTTTGCCAGTAGTTGAACCCTGTTGAAATATAGATTATATAGATTAAGTAGAGCAATTTTTAGACAGCCTGTTATGGTCATTAGAATTTTTATTTGGCGTAGACTTAAATCTAAGTGCAGCACAGCCTTATTTTTCATGCAATTTAGTTATGTTGCTGCTACATTTACTGGAATATTTGAAGAATACTACTTTTTAAAATAGGGTCCTCAGTTCTTATGCTCATAGAAAAGGAACTAAATATGTACCGATTCATAAAATGATTTTTTTTTTTAAAGGACCATGGCTGCATCTGGCACAGACGTTGCACTTTTAAAGCTTAATATGCACAATTCTGCATTAGATTCTGCCCTGCAATAATAATTTTAAATATACGTTTTCCCTGTTTGTCTGCTATTAAGTCTGACAATCTATTTTAGAATATCTAGTTATTCAAGCTAAAGTGCTATACGTTTGTTTAAACGATTTATTTATGGCTTTTTAATTTTTTAAAAAATCAAGGTTCTCCTGAACCATAAGCATAAAACGTGGTTTAAAATGTAATAATGCTACCATGCATAAGCTCCACTGATCTAGACTTCCAGCGTACTCTTATTATACGTGTCTGAGGCATTATCTAGGATTTCTTTGCCCAAAGTTGGGAGGCTTATGAATCTCTCTCTGTTCACAAAGAAAGAGGAATGCTCTCAGCTGTTTGCTTTATGCTTCTGTGGGCTGTCAGGTTGCAGCCTTAACATTTTTAGAAGCATTTTGTTATGTGATGTTTGGGGAATAAATAACATATTTTTCTATCAGAGCATTCTGTTAAGGATGGTAATTGTTTTCAGTTGTCAAAATGACACCCTCTTTATTCTTTTTGACTGAAAATGTAGGTCTTTCATTTTGGCACAAACTTGAGTTCAACTATGTTAATGTTTATGGAACGTACATTCTGCTTCGGGCTGCTCATAAGGCTAATGTGGAAAAGTTTGTATATGTCAGCACTGATGAAGTTTATGGAGGAAGTTGTGATAAGGTGAGCTGTTCTAGGTTGAAATTCTTCCTTTTTTTTTCCTGTGTGGTTCGGAGTGATTTTTCCGTTCCCAACTCTTATAAAGAAATTATATCAATATTTTAAATCCTTATGTTGTTTCCTATTAAAAAAAGGCATTGAAGAGGCCATTTGCATGTATACTTATAGAATGTTTCCTGATTGTAATTTGATGTACAAGTAAGCAGAACAAATTATGAGTACAGACAGTCCTGAGGTTACGACAGTAGTTGGGACCAGAATTTCCATCACTGTTGTGATGTTGTGACCATATCACTTAGCAATGGCAGTTCTGGCCACTGTAAAGAGTGGGATCAATAGGCAAGGATCTCACATGATTGTGACTTCCTGCTGGCATCTCAATTGACTTTGCTTGTGAGAAGCTGGCAAGGAACATCAGAAATCACAATCCTGTAACTGTGGTTCAGTATGGTGGTTAGAACTCTCAGGACTGGTCATAAGTACCATTTTTTTTCACCGCTGTAACTTTGCACGTTTGCGGAATGAATGGTCATAACCTGAGGACTACTTGTATATATTTTGCAACTGGATACTTAAAACTTGTTGCCGGTATTGGAGTTACTTGTACCAGTTAACTGGAGTCATGGGTAACTTACTGCTATCTGTGCTAAAATGTACTCCATGTAAACTTTTGCTGCAGGAATTTGATGAATCTTCACCCAAACAACCTACAAATCCTTATGCAACGTCTAAGGCAGCGGCTGAATGCTTTGTCCAATCTTACTGGGAAAGATACCAGGTGAGCATAAATTACATTGGGGGCGGGGGGGGGGTCATAAAAGTTTCTGTGAAACATTGTATGTGTCCAAAGGGATGTGAATGCATAACAAAAGCTAGTGATTTGTGCCATAGAGCTGGGCCACATTTATTAGGGGGAGGTTGGGATCCGCCTCAGCCTCACCCATATGCCAAGGTGAGGTTGTGGCTTTTGTTTAGCATGGAGAAAGCGCTGGGTATTTTAAACTGCATAAAAGTTTTTTTTTAAGTTTATACCATAGTTTCCTACCATTATTTGCCTCCCAATGGGGAGAGACCATGCCACTAATTTTTAACAACTTGTTTGGAAGCAGATTTAGAAATTAGGTGTAGCTTAGGGGCCCCGGGTTGCTCGCTTGTTTTTAGAAACCAGCTTGTTCCTTGGAGTTTCATCTTTAATGTTAGGTGTAGTGGATCAAGTTAGATCTTCCTGCTAAATGTGCCATTTTAATCGTTTTAAGGCCTTTCTGCCTTAGCAATGTATGTCTTTTTTGTTGTTCTGTCGGCAAAAAACAATGGCTGAAGTCAGGCATTACCTGAGTGCACCTGGACATCAGCCCTTAATATCAGTGCTAAATTTGGGTGATGAAATGTCTGCAAGACAACAGCCAAGCTCAGAGAGTATCAAGGACCCCTCATTTCAACCCTAAACCACAAATACACTGTCAGATCTGCCTCAAACGTGTACAAACAGTAGAAATGATCATTGGCTCCATTTGTTGAGAAAGGTATATTTTATTAGAAGTGAAGTACATTGCAGTAGTGCATAGCCAGAACTGAGATTCAGGCTCCAAAATCCCTAAGTTGAGCTTCTCCCTCCCTTAACTGCTTTGCATCACTGATCCCCCATGACCAATCAGGTTCAAACAAGTTTTCAGAACAATCACTTCAGGTGTAGTTTCATATGCAGCTGCATTCTTCTCCCAGCCAGGTGACCTTGAAGCAGCGTCTGGGGTAATACAGCAGTTACTACTTTCACTTTCCCCCAAGCATCCACCCTCCCCATGACAGATTGTCACCGTATGGTAGTGACACACAATCAAACATTAAGTGGCAGCTAACATATTCTCTTTTATTGATATCAGTTCTTAGCAGTAAATCTGAGAAGCGAAAAAAAACCTGTAAGGGAATTGTTGCTGTTCTGGCAATAGTAATTATGCCATCAGGAATGGGTTTAACTGGATATCACTCATGTTAGGTCATTAATAGCAGTTTTGACTGGGTTCATTTTAATACAGTTGTCATGTGTACGTTAAAGTTTCCAGTGGTTATCACACGGAGCAGCAACGTTTATGGACCTCATCAATTTCCAGAAAAAGTAAGTTAAATCAAGGTCTTTTTCTTAAGCTTTTATAGTTTACCATAGAAATATGTTTCTTTCCCATGTTCCCTGAAAAATTGACAAACTGTATACTGTTTTTAGGACAATTCATGATATGGTCAAGCTATAATAAATAGACTTGATCAGGTCAATCTTCTCATATACTCAGGGCATTTTTTTTTAATCTGTAAAATGTACCAAAAGCTGCACCTGCATCTGTTATCAGATTCCATAATTATCCAAAGGCTTGACCATTATATATCTGTGCTTAGAATAAAGTATTTGCCACTTTATGTCCAAACTGAAGTTTTGAGATTTCTGATGGGGATAGGTTGAACTATTTACCGAGCAAGATGGGTGTCCAATTAGTACAATTTTTAACTTCTAATTATTTTGGAGTGGGATGTGACCAAACTTGCTTGCTGGCCATCCTTGGGTTAGAAAGTGATTTTTGTGAATCTATCTCTGTCACTGATAATTGCTTACAGGAGAATTGGTCTTAGTGTCTCCAATAGCCCAATTAAATAACAATTTTGTGTGTAGCCTGTATTTTAAGGTTTTAATTTACAGAATGAACAGCATGAATGTTGAACAACTCAAGTTTCTAGTATGTGAAAATGGGCTTTGCTGCTTTAAGAATTCCAGATGGATAAGGAGCGCTCTGTTATGGGTTAATGCTGCGCATGCATCCCCTTTACTCTCTCCAGCAGCACCACTATGCAGATATGTGCCTGTTACTTGCCACCGCTTTCCCTTTTAATCAGCTGCTTTAAGAGTTGAAACTAGGCTTGAGGTTCTTCTCATTCCGCCTCATGCACACAAAGCACTTCCTGATACCAGCTGCATAACTCAGTGCAATTTTTTGAAGGAAGGTAGGGATTTTTATGTTTATTGATAGGCTTGCCCCAGCTAGGAAAGAAAGATCTTCGACTCCATATATCCATGAAGTGATAAGTTCTTTTACTAAGGAGTAGCGGTTGCAGCAAAAACAAGGCAAGATCTAAGGTTCCTGTATTTTCCCTTTTTCCCTGGCCTTTTCCCCTTGATTGGTTCATCTTCGACCAATGATGTGCCATATAGGTGTTTTGGGAACCACTCAGATGTTTTGTGCCACTTGGTGCAATTCGCATTGTTTCCCAAGCTTCAGGACCTTGAAGGTCGGAACAAGCTGGTTCTTATACCTCTGGTCTCCATCAAATCTGTCTCTCACACACACCCTTTTAGGTCAACTCTACCTTTTACATGCCAATTGCCTACTTTCTTTTTGCCTCTCCGTCCATTGATTGATGGCAGGATGCCAGCGAGGCGCCAAGCTGAAGATGGCAGACCTGAAGCTAGCATTAATGAGAACTTACTTGCAGCAATGAAGCTACATTGTTTTCTGTTTTAAAGTAGTATGAATTTTAATAATTGTTCATTTTGTCTTTTATATTTCCTAGGTTATTCCTAAGTTCATTTCTCTCTTACAGCAGAATAGAAAATGGTATGTATTAATATGTATGTATGTGTTCATTTAAAAACAACTGTGTAAGAAAATAAGCCATGTCGCACCCTGAAAATTGAACATATAGCTAAAAATCAGATATGCCTATAAAATTGGTTCCTTTCTTATTGCCAAAGAAGTTTGTAATATTAAGAAAAGGGAACAGAGCTTTGAGTTTGGTGTGTATTTAATTTTTATTTTAATACATATAATTATGTTTCCATATATGAAATTCTTAATTTATATAGTGGGGAATTGTTTAGTACTGTTAAATATGCAACATGAACAAATGGGGAATGGGTACTCAAAGCCTGGATCTATTTTAGTGTGTGTATTGCTTTTGATCAAATGAGAAGCTGTATTTGGGTGTTTAATATCTTTCCACCAGCAGAGGTCATAGAATTTATGCTAGATCATGTTTATTGTTTTGTGCTTTTCACTAATCTAAAATCTTGGTTGAGGAAGCTGTATGCTTCTATGTATTAATCTCTTTTTCCCCTCCCACGGTCCCCAGCAATCTGCAGTTTAGGAATGTCATGTTTTATGTGTCATCTAGAATTTTACTGTTAATAAAAATTGTAGATTATTATTTGCTTTGAACTTGGCCTTTCTTTTTTGCATACTTTACCTAGCAAAGACTATTACTTTGAATAATAAAATGAAAGATTTAGAGATTTCTTCTGTCTTTTAGTGAGTGTTACTCTTTGAAAACTTGACTAGACCATTCTGCTATTAGCGAGGACCTTGCTTTTAATAATCCATATTAAAAATGATCTATTCTTGTGTTTTCCTTTAGTTGCATTCATGGTTCAGGACTTCAGAAAAGAAATTTTCTTTATGCTAGTGATGTAGCAGAAGCATTCCTTACTGTTCTGAAGAAAGGGCAGCCAGGTGAAATCTACAACATTGGGACCAGTTTTGCTGTGTCTATTACCCAGCTTGCGAAGGAATTAATCCATCTTGTGAGTAAACTAAATTTGAAAATAGGTGAACTAAGCAACAGCAGTAAAATGGGCCAGAGCTGACTTGAGCATTTCACTAGGGCAGATCTTGGTTTTATTTTAAACGTTTGACATTGTAAATCTCTTTTTGCTTCAGTTTTTTTTTTAATGTTTTAAATGTAATTAAAAAGCAGTCATGTGACAAACCACAAGATTAGATCAATATTGTGACACCTGACACTGGGGATATAAGAGAAACTACCTCTGGTAGGTAGTTGTGTCATTCACATTCCTTCCTGTGAGTATAGATCTTTACTCAAATAGTAATAATTTAAGAAGATCCTGAAACTTTCCCCTCAGGGAGAAGATGGCTTGTCTGTTATAACGACTGGTCCACTGAAATTATGCAATGAACAGAGGGGAAAGGAAATCCTGCAGGAAGGAAGCTAAAATTTTCAGGATTTTAACTCCGCAACATTATCATTTTTATTGTTCTAAAATAAAGTAAGATAACAAAATATAAAAGGAAAACAGTGGGGAGGAAGAGGGATGGAAGTGAGGAAGGATGAAGAAAAATGAAAAGAAGCATTAACTTCCAACGATCTCTGTTGCAGCAAAATAAGGCATTAACATCAAATCACAACTTTTTGTTTTTTTCATAGTAATATAAACTATCAGTTTCTATAAAGATCTTATCAGTCTAATTGGTAAAACCAAAAATCATAAGTTTCTAGGATTTTAACTCCAAACCTGTAGTCCAACAAAGACTTTCCCCAAGGCACCCCGTGCTCCTTACCCAGGATTCCAATCTGTCCAGGATGGTTTAAGGTCTCCTGCTTTGGATGGGGTTGGACTAGAAGACCTCCAAAGTCCCTTCCAGTCTTATGATTCTATCTGGGCATCTTGCTTAAGGACAGTTTTACTCATCGACCCAGATTCTGGTACCAATTTTGGCAATTTTGGTTCAAGGGCTACCTCTAGTCATCTCTTTTCTACTAGTTGCAACTTTTGAGGTCAAGTAACCTCCGTGAGCAGTGGTGGGATTCCAAACTGCGCGCTACCGGTTCTGGGCACTTTACGGGTGCCCGTGTGCTTCCTGCAGGCGCGCGCAGCCCTCTAAGATCGCCATCACACAGCACTCAAAGATCGCCTCAGCTGTTTTTAGTTCAGATGAGGCGTGGCAATCTGTTCTGCCGCATGAATCAGCTGAGCTAAAAATCAATGGGATAAAGGACGTGTGCGCCTAACACGCGCTTTAAGCATGCACGCAAGACTCAAAGATCGCCCTCGGCGAGTTGAGTTGTTTTTTTTTAGCTCACCTGAGGTGCGGCAATCCGCCCTGCCGCATCAATCAGCTGAGTAAAAATCAATGGAATAAAGGACGGGGAAGACCACAGGCGGGTGGGTGGGGCCAGCTGGTTCTCTGAACTGTTCAATATTTCTGCTACCGGTACGCCAGAACCAGTCTGAACTGGCTGAATACCACCTCTGATTATGAGACTGCCCACAACATAGTTCCACAATAGAAAAATGGGATTATAGCTACCCATTCATGTCTTCCCATTAGATACTCTTTATTTTTTTGCTTGTGTAATTCTATAATATTTAAGTTAGAATATTATGATTGGAAGAATTCTAGTATTAGTCCTGATTGAAGCGCATTAATAACAAATCCATGTACAGTAAAAGCTGTTCCAATTATTCATTGAACTATCTATTCAAAGAAGGTTAATTAAATCAAGATTATCAGATATTTCGTTGGTAATATGCACCTTTTCTTCATTGTCAGATTAAAAATACTAGTTCAGAAGCTGAAGTAGAACATTGGATGGATTATGTTAAAGACAGGTAAGACTGAGTAGGCTTCATGAAATCATTTGTTAGGATTGCTTTCTTTTTTTTTATAATCTTCTTAAACATTTACTATTTGTCACAGAATTAGACACATAACTCTGTTGTCAATTCTGAGAAAATGAGAATACATGGAAACTCGAAGTTGTCTGGCTCATTCCTTTGTGGGATGGGTTGTTGCATTGAGAAGACAGCATGGAGCTTTAGTGCATTACTTTTCCTTTCCCAGAGCAGAAAAAGTACAAGGCCTGTAGGCAACTTGGCACATAATCCCCAGCTTTTTGTTAGTCTTCCAATGAGAAGGCATTTCTGCATAATACAGAACTGGTTCCTGGCCACCTATTCAGTTCTAAGATTGAGAGAAAAGCTGTAGTTGGAAACGCTCTTCATCTCACGGATGAGACTCTAAAGGCTTGTAATGACACTAATTTTCACCAGTCGCAGGTTTTAGATTTTAAAAACTGGGAAAGATTCAATCTCTGAAGGGAGAAGCTTTAAATACACTTCTTTGTGTAGAATAGGGAAGTATGTTTACTTTACAATTCTCTTTTTAACACTTCTATTTCATAATTTGTTTTTTTGTCATTAGCACATTGTCTTACAATAAGGTCTAGGTCTCTCCCCCATTTCTGTTTATTGGTTCTGGTCTCAGTTTTTGTTAATTACCTGTCCCATCTCCTTTTAAAAGATTAGCAAAATTACCACCTGCACAGGGATTCTTGAAAAGGAGCAATTTGCAATCAACAGAAATTAAGCATTGTGTATTGATTCTAAAGAATAGTGATACTTAGAAATGTTTATGACTCATCTTAATTAAACAGTAAGAGGCATTGGGTGCAGTTGGAAGATGAAGAATTAAAAAGTATCAAATCAATTTCAAATGAAAGGGATAATCTGTAAGAATTAGACTACATAACAGCGTGGAAACTTCAAAAAGATGGGGAATTATTAGTGTACATGTGTGGTTGTTAGCAGATACTGGCTGCTGATTTGGAGATAATTGCCTCTACAGATTCCAGTGCCATTTTCAACTTTCAGCAGGATACAGAAATTCAAAAAATATCTCACATTAGCTCAGAATTATTTGGTGTTTTTTCTTCGTTTTTAGCATCCCTTTAGCCAAAAAAGCAGACACACTTTAAGAATAATATAGCCAGATTGACTTAGTTGAGACATTTGAGTTGTATAGTTGAGGCATTTCTGATTTTAAGCAATGTTTTGATTTTCTAGAAGAGGCTGGCCCTTAAAGAGTTGGAGTTCAATAAATCAGATTTATCCAATAAACTGATTGGACAATAGTTGCTTGAAGCAATGTAATTAAAATATTGCAACACAGCTGAGCTTCTTGTAAAACTATGTATAGTTTCTGAAACATCTTTTTTTTCCTGTTACGGAAATTACAGCATAACTGAAATGCCTCTCTGCTGATAAGTAGTGGGAGTTAGCATATGAACTTAAGAGTATGAGTATATATCTGATGTGGATAATGTGGAGTCATCTCTGTTAAATTACTGAAACTGACTGACATCTTAAGAATTAGTTCAACCAAGAATATTCTGAGCATTCCATGAGCTCGTTAGAGATGACAAACTTCAAACATGCTTTTCGGGATTTCTTACATTTCTTGTATTTTCTGCAAAATGTTCTGAAATATAATAGCAAAGATCGGGTTTACCTATTAAAATCCGATTGATTTAAATCCAGCTTAGTATGATTAAGAGCCATGGTGGCACTGTGATTAGAATGCAGTATTGCAGGCTAATTCTGCTGACTGCCAAGCAGCATCTCAGCACCTACCGATGGCACATTGTCACCCCTCGCACTTCTTAGCTGGGACTCCTACTTCTTCCCACTTAATGGCCAGCATGGTCCTGGGGTTACGATGGCTTTACAAGAGCCCTGGCATTCACTATTGCATGCAAACTCTGCCCACAGCCAGGAGTTCAATCCTGGCCGGCTCAAGGTTGACTCCACCTTCCATCCTTCTGAGGTTGGTAAGATGGTTTAGGACCCAGATTGTTGGGGTTGATATGCTGACTCTGTAAACCACTTAGAGTGACCTGTAAAAGCACTGTGAGGTGGTATATAAATCAAAGTGCTATTGCAACTAAATTATGTGTACCTTTTTGTTGTAGTTTATACATGTGTATTACGTATACAATTTATATTTGAATTTACATTTTTAATTTACATATTCTGTCTGTTTGATAAAAATGGAATAGGTTGTGCAAAGTAAAATCGAAGTATATATGATCCAAATCTATTAAAATAAATAGACATTGTCTTTCCACCCCCCAGTAACAATAATCTAGAATGTAAAATTAAGTTGCCTATATAGTATTGCTTATTCATTTTAAGGCTGTCTTTAGAGGAGGCAAGAATTAGTTTGATACTATGATTACGGCAGGCTAGAAACTGGGAGACTAACTTTCATCCAGTTGCTCCCTTCCAACTCTAGGAAGAAGGCTTTAGCAAAACCATTTCTGAAAAAGTTGCCAAGACAAATGCAAGGACTTGTCAAGGCATCCACCATGAGTCAGCACTGACCTGAAATCACAAATTTCCTTTATTTTAAAAATTAAATGGTAACATCTCACATGGGTCATTTCTGCAGAATTGTTTTCACCAGTGTGGCACTTATCCTGTGGCTGTAGCTACTCCATTTGATATTTTGAATTATTTCAGTTGTATGAATGATTAATGTGGGATAACATTTGCCTTTGTTCTACTTACATGTACATATTTTAATAGAACAGGAAAGGAATCTTTTTTCAACTTTAGGGCTGAGCCAAAGGAAGATGGCTTTCTGGTGATAACTGACACAAATGCTGCTGGAAATGAAATGTTTCTATTGAAAAACTCTTTTCTTTTTTTAAAGACCTACAAATGACATGGGATACCCAATGAATTCTGGAAAAATGTATAGCTTGGGCTGGAAACCCAAGGTCTCCTGGAAGGAAGGAATCAAGAAAACAAGTATGTTATATATACAGTGAAACAGGAGGGAGGCACAAGGGAAATGAACAGCCATCATAAGCTAATTTGGAAAATAAAATCCACTTAATTCACACGCCAATTTGTCACAGAATTAGACAGCTAAAGCTACAATTTCTATAGCGGGGAACTTAATTAAACTTGCTTTTGAGTTTTATGAGGTTAATTTTATCAGCTTGAAATCTGAACACAAATGATCTGTTTCAGAGCAGCTATTGTGTTTGGCAAAATGACTACTAAATCCTGGGTTTTAGTTGTCCAGTTGCCATGTCTTCTTAGACTCTCGGAGAGAGCTCAATGCTTAGTTACTGTATAAGAGCAGCAGAAAGTAGCTAATTCTTATCTACCATATTTTTTTGCACTATAAGATGCTCCAGACCATAAGATGCACCTAGCTTTTGGGGAGGAAAAGAAGAACAAAATAATAATCTAGCACAAGTAGCTGATAGGCGGTTAGATCGGTCTCCCAGAATACTGCTGATCCGCTGTTCCAAGCTGTGGGGATCGCCGCCACCGCCACCACTGCCCATTGCCGTTGCTACCTATTGCCACCTCCACGCACCTCATTTTCGGCCTCCATGTGCCCCATTGGCCCATTCTAGGCGGGGATTGCCACCGCCTGGAACGGGCTGAAAATGAGGCACATGGAGGCTAAAAATGGAGCACACAGAGGTGGCGATAGAGGGTGATGGGCAGCAGCGATTCCAGCAGCCTGGAACAGCTGATCAGCAGTATTCTGGGAGGCAGTTGCTTGTGCTGAAGCTGACTTGCTAAGAGGCAGAGGCTAACAGGTGGGGGGCAGTGGGTGGGTGGGGCTTCGGCAGCATTCGCTCTATAAGACACATAGACATTTCCAGCCACTTTTTTTGGGAGTGGGGGAGTGCATCTTACAGCGCAAAAAATACGGTATATACTTTACATGTAGCATTTTTGTTTCAACAGAATACATTTTATCTTATTGCTTGCATGGTTCCATGTGTTCAGCTTCATCATTTATATGATGCATTTCTTGGGGGGGGGGGTAGGGAATTGCAGCTCTCGGGTTTCGGTTCCATATAAAAAATACAGGTAGTCCTTGACTTATGACCGCAATTGATCCCAACTTTTCTTTGTTAAGTGAGACATTCGTTAAGTGAGCTTTGCCCCCATTTTATGACCTTTCTTGCCACAGTTGTTAAGTGAATCACTGTGGTTATAAGTTAGTAACCCAGCTGTTAAGTGAATCTGGCTTCCCCCATGGTTTTTGCTTGTCAGAAAGCTGCAGAAGGGATCACATGACCCCAGGGACTCTGCAACCATCATAAATATGAATCAGTTGTCAAGCTTCTGAATTCTGATCACATGATCATGGGGATACTGTAAAGGTCATAAGTCATATTTTTCAGTGCCACTGTAACTTTGAACGGTCACTAAACAAACTGTTGTAAGTCGAGGTCTGCCTGTATACTTATTCTGTCCCGAGAACATCAGTGGATGGGATTCAAAAACTCCTTTGTGTGAGTGAGAGGCTTTTTTTTTTTAAAAAAGAGTCCCTCTGCTACTTTGCAAACTTCCACAGGCCTTGCGCTTCATTGTGGAAGATCCTCCCACAAATATATACCGTACTAGAGGGTTGGCATGTCTGCCCCTCCCCTTTTTGGGGGGAATATTCTGGTTCTCTAGAAAAACAACACAGGATTTTCTGTACTTTAAACACAGGAAACATTTGTGGATTGGAATCCACATTTGAATGTGTGAGGCATTACGTAGATAAGAGTAATTTGATTTGATTTGAATGGAAAATAGCTTATTATATAAATCAGCCCAGCCCCATTCATCCACAAGAGATATCATTAGACAACTAATTGTACGCAAAGATAGAAATCCTTGAGGTTTTCAACTTCCACGGCTAGTCAATGCAGGCCAGGGCTGTCAAACTGGTGGCCCGCGGGCCGGATGTGTCATGCACAGGCCACACCCACCTCAGCTCCGCAAAGGCAAAAAATATCGTGATGACGTCACAATTTGGCCTGTGGAGTGTTTGGGATTGAAAGGAAGAAACAAAGCTACTGAATAGGTAGGGTATGGATAATGTGAGCCACACGCATAGCAACTGTGAGAATTCCTGAAAACAGTTCTGTCATTTCCTGGGATAGTGGGCTGCTTCTGTGGCTACCAGGCACAGCCATTGCTAATATAGCCATTGCTAATATAGCCATGATTGTCAGCCAATTGCTAATATAGCCATGATTTTATAGCATAATATTTTTCCATCATTAGATGAGAAATTTCAATCAAATTGAAAATTGTTGGAAAGTTGCTAGTATGCAGAGAGCCCCTATAAGCTGTTACTGATGGTGAAAGGGTATAAGGTTATAAATAGATTGTTAGTGACTAATTTCATTTAATTTCTTAAATTAAAACTGGCATGACTTTACCTTACAAGAGTGTTTATGGTGTAAATTATTTGTTTTGTTTTTAATCCTAGTTGAATGGTATCAAGAGAACTTCCACAATTGGAAAAATCCAGAAAAGGCTTTGGAACCATTTCCTGTTGCTGGAGAATCTGTATGAATTTGTTTGCCTCAGAGCTGAAAGGGACGGAAAGAAGAAATCATACTACCTCAACATGTTAAGAAAAAAAAATGGAGTGGTTGAAGATGAAGGTGTATTGTATTCAAGAAACAAGAAGTATCAGCAGAATAATAGAATCAAATTTTTGAATTCCCAATGGGGAATTTGGGGCCAGATTAATTTTACAAACACTCCAGTACTGAAGCTTTAAAATGACATTTCAGGACAGTAACGTTTATCCCTTTAAAATTGCACTTTAAAGTTGCTCTTTTGTATTGTTACAATATTGTATTATCAGTATTATTAAAATTTAGTCAATGTTTTATACTTAAGGGGTAGGCATTTTCTTCATCATGTTTACCAGAGGACTTTAGTAATTATTCATTTTTAAAGTACTTCTCTGTGCTGATACCTGATGATTCCAGAGCTGAATTGAAAAGATAGGAATTTTTCTACTTGCTCAACAGAAATTGATTTATGGACAATGAAGTTATATTTTAACAGAATAAAAATATATTTCAATTATATTTTATATTTATTTTATAAAAAATACTCTGTGTGAAATAAATTACTAGATTCTTTTAAGGGCGATGAGTGTTTTAAGATTCAAATAAAACAGGGGTGTCAAACTGGCGGCCCCTGGACCAAATGCATCATGTGCAGGCCACACCCATCCCAATTCTGTGAATGGGAAAAGCGTGAAATGTCACATGATAGCAACATGACGTGGCGAGTTTGACACCCGTGATATAAAAAGCATACTTATGGTTCTTCTGAGCTAAAAGTATATGTGGAGTCACCTCACCTTGGTTCAAATGCATTCATTGGCTTCCTGGTTTCCAGCTTCCAGTCATCCACAAGTTCAAAATAAACATGTAAGAATAGTGTCGGCCCAATCTATGGCAGCATGTAAATTGTATTTTCACTAAAGAATGCTGAAATAATGCATGCATAATGGAAACCTCTTCAGATTTATCTGAAAAATATTTTGGAATGTGATTAAAAAGGATCATTATTCTTTTAGTTTTAAAGAATAATGATCCTTTTTAATCACGTTGCAAAGTATGTATGGTTTGACAGTTCGTGCAATACTTAGGTAAGAAATCTGAATTAATTTGGTAATTCAGACTTGGTAATTCAGGACCGTTTCTAGATACTTTCTAAAAATAAACTAAATGCTCATTAAAACTTATGTGAGGCACATATCGCAGAGAAATAGAGCCATTTGTTAGGATAAAAGTTATATGTAGTAACATTTTACTCCACGGGAATCAAATACTGGTCAGCATGAAGAGGAAAAAAAAAATTAAAGCAGTGGTCCTGTTTATACTAATTACTAAAAATAATAAGATACAAACAAAAAATATATCTCATCATTAAGCATTGAAATCATCCAAGTGTCTGCTTAAAAACATTTAAAAGGTTTCCTGAAAACAGGAGGTCTGGGACATTTTTTTCCATGATGTAAAAGCATGTTCCCTTCAATTTGATGAAGGCAAGATCTTTAGCAAGCCGCCTCTAGTTGACCTAATCAGAAGGACAGAGTCTGTGGATGAGAAAATGCCACACACTCCCTTGAGAACTGATAACCGTATAATTGGTTGCACCAACTGAATGTACTACAGCAATAACACCATTTCCAGAATTGCTTGAAAAGCATACACTATTTTCTTCATAAGCATGTTAATGGTCAAAACAAAATTGTGATTGCAATTTGGAAACGGTTCAAAACTAACCCTCTTACAGAAAAAAACTTTAAAATTCTATCTGCTCTTAGAGTTGTACTTAATAGATCTATTGTAGATTTTCTGCTGTGTGGATTGTCTCCTCTCAGAGTTGGGAACTCTATATATGTGATTTTATTTATTTAGGTAAGTTATATGACAGCCAGTTTTGCAATAGTGGTTTCCAAGAATTAAAATAGCTGCAAGAAGTAACCTGTGATGTCTGAGGTAAAAACTGTAGCTCCCTAAACTCTTGGCCTGAATGCCAAATGGACTCTCTTCTATCATCCCCAGCCAATAGCATCAATGATAGGTATACCAGTTCAGAATGTCATCCGAGTTTTCATAATTACTGCTAAATTCAAGCTTGGGAACAATTTTATGGAGAAAAAAACATAGCCAAGCTGAAATGGAAAATGATTAATGGAAGAGGTTGATATGCTGATTTTTGACTTGGGTTTCGATGTATCTGACTTATGCTGGTATTTGCCTGAATAACTTGATAGCTGAAATTGCTCAAAGAATGATAACTTTGCTGGTTTGGTGTGTGTATGTTTGTCTTTAAAAAACACCACAGGGTTGTGTATGAAATCCAATGGAACTGAATCCAGCATCCCATAATCAAATGAATTATGGGGAAAAGCTTTAAAAATAAACAATGTAATGTTGAACTATGTACCAAAACTCTGGAAATTTTATCAGGAATTATATTCTATGTAATATTCCAGATGTCAAGAAATGGTTTTTGGAACTGTGTTTGTTTTTAAAAAGGAAATATTTTCTTCCAATTGAAGGATGCAGTTATACATGTATTATTAGTGAAATCAAGTAAGCAGAGATTGTCATATCACACAATAATATTTTTTGCAGCTATTGCAGTAGTGTATTCTTTAGTTAACCAGGCAACTAATTATAAATGAGATTTTCATCCTAATTTGTATTTTTAGTTGGCTTCTTTTAAAAAAACTTGGCTGGGAATTCTGGGAGTTGTAGTCTGCTCAGTTTAAAGTTGCTGAGGTTGAGAAACTACTCTAGGCAATTTTGACAATTGCTGGCTGTAAAAAAAATGACAATGAAAGTAATGTACTATATGTAGCCTTTACCAGATCGTTGGGGTAGCTGTTATATCATTTTTTCCAAACCTGTGTGGATTTTAGTCCAATATATTTTCACGTCGAACATGTCCACCACATATGGTAATATGAACCAGGTATCTGATGACATTTCCAGCATTTATCGGATTTATTCTTAAACATTCTTGCAAGTCTCGTCAGGGTAGGTGCCACCAGTAAAACTTCTTACACAAATTTTCTTTATATGCAGGTTGACATTGTCATTTTATAATTTTGAGACCACAATTTTTGCCATTTATCCAAATCAATCCCATATCCAAAATTTTACCCCCAAGCAATCGTTTCTTTAACTTGCTCCTCCTCCAATTTAAATTCTAATAGATATCCATAAAGTTTTTTAACTACCTTTTCATCAGTACCCATCCAAATTTTATTTAAGTCAGTCAACTTATCGTAGATCGTTGGGTTATCTATCCTGGAGTCCGAGGTGCTCTGAGAGGCCGACGGTTGAAAGGTGATGATGATCGACCCGGGCACGAACTTCTCGCTTTTTACCCAAGAGATTCTTGCTTAGGAACGCGGCAGAGACGGAGCAAGAATGGGGCGGAGAGGCGCCCTCTGGACGTGGGCAGAGGTAATGCAGCCCCATTTCACGCGCCAGAGATTAAGATGGAGAAGTAGGTTCTTTTGCTCAAAAGAGGGACCTTTTCCATCGCTCTTACATGCTTCTGCGGTTCCATTCCAACCTGCAGGGATGTTTTAATTCAAGACTTCCTAGAGATCCTCAGTCATTCTAGGTCATAGTTTTGTCCCAAGGGTGCTTTTTCAAGAGGCAGCTGGACTTTCTGGTTTTTTGTGTTTTTTTTGGAAGGCTTGGAAGAGAAGCGAAACGTCTTCAAAGAAAAAGCAGGAAGTCCAGTTGAGGAGGCACCTTTGGGATTCTTCGTGGTACAATTCGCGTGGCCGTGCTTATAGTTCTGTCCAATTATGCCATTTGTTTCTACTCGCCAAACGAAGGCAACAGGGGCTAAAGCTGTGAGATTTGCATCATGAATCCGAGTAGCTTCTAGTGGAAAGAACGTTTTCAGATAGCCGGTGCTTTTAGTAAGCGTTAGAAAACCAGCCTCGTAAAAAAAGCAAAATAAAAGCCCTTGAGTGATTTGCACCTGTTGGCATGCAAATTAGTAGTAGTAGCAGAAGCAGCTAATTAAGGAGAACTGCACGCTGGACCAAAAGAAAAAAAAAATCCAACTGTATATACTACTAGATCTTTCTGTTATTTGAAATATAACTAACGCAAAGATCCAATAAAATCAGCAGGAAAGAATTGATCAAGTTTTTTCTACTTCATCTGGAAAAGAAGTTGATCAACCGCCGAAATAGCTCAGTTGGGAGAGCGTTAGACTGAAGATCTAAAGGTCCCTGGTTCGATCCCGGGTTTCGGCAATCTCTTTTCTGTTCTTTTTTTTTTTTACTTTGTTCAACAAGAATGTTTCTTCCCAATCTCGACCCGGTTGCAGAACAGCCTCGTGTAATCCCGTGTATCGGAGGAATACACGTGAAGGAATTATTGCTGCTCTTTTCCACAAGGTTTTCGATGCATAATGGGAAGAAGGAAAAAGACGCTGCGGGTGGAGAGAGGGGGGGAAATGGGAGGGGGGGAGAGAGAGAAGGAAGAAGGAAAGAAAGAAAGGAAGAAAGAAAGAAGCAAGCTGCCTTTTAAAATACTTAGCTGGACCCGCAGCCTAACTTGATTTCTGGAATTGCAGCAGGAGAAAATACAGGATATTAGTTCATTTTTCGCCTTTCTCATGACCTCCTGTTCATGTGAAGTCTTGCATTGGAGACTTGGTGTTTGGTTCAAAAGTGGGACTTGCTTCCATAGTTGGCTAAACTCTCGGGTGCCCCCAGTTTGGCCTGGAGCTGAGAAGAGCTTGATCCCTGAATTTGAGATATAGACACTTTTACAACCCCAAATCTGAGGGCTTCTTTGTCTACCCGAAAATAGAAATCACCAACCAATTCAGGCAAAGCAGAAAAGCATTTATTGGAAGGGTGTCGTGTGTGTGTGTGTGTGTGGGGGGGGCACTTCCAACAAAACCAGTATATTGAATAAAATAACACTGATTAATTTTAAAAATGTAGGGAAATGTAATAAATATGTTGCTGTAGTTATATGATACAAGGAGCATTGAAGGGTTAACCTACACGGATTAGTATGGGGCCCCTATGCTCTTGGGAGCCCCCCAGTGGTGGGATTCAAAAGTTCCCACCACTGGTTCTGTGGGCGTGGCTTGGTGGGCGTGGCTGCAGGGGTGGGATTGCTGAGAGGTTAAAAAGGGCCTAGGAGTAGGGCGGATGGGTGGGCCCAACTGCAGAGCATCGGAGAGACTTAGAGCAAACCGGTTTTCTGCCAGCTGATCTTCGGCGCTACCAGTATGCCAGAACTGGGCTGAACCGGTAGAATACCATCACTGATCAGGCCCATGCTATTAACTGGAAGAATAGCGGATTCTACTTTGGGAGGGATTGTCCAGATAATTTACTAGAATTTTGTTCAGGCAAAAATTTTGGATGGGAATATTTGTCCTAAACTGTTATTGCCTCAAGCAGTGAATCAGATTCTTCAGCTTTCTCATAGCATCAACATTTTGAGATTTGAGTTATACCAAGTGGCCACAGGAGATGTGTGACCTCTCCCATCGTGCCTGAAAAATTCATTTTGAACTAGCATATGCTGAGAACATGCCATGTGATTTGGCAGCATGAAATTCCACGTACAAATATTTCTGGAAAGCTGCATCAGGGACTATGGATCCCATCATTAAGCATCATAAGGTTCCAATATAAACACTGATTTTCTGTAACATGAAAAGCTTCTTTAAAATAATAATAAAAACATCAAAAAGATCCAAGCAACCTTAATTTTGAGTAGAGAAGTAGATGTACAGAGTTTTTCTTCCGCAGATTGACTCTCTAGGGCTGAGGATTCTGAAACATGATCCTGGAATTCAGCCTTAATTTAGCTTGTCCTCCCCTCAGGTACTTTGGAGAACAGCTTCTTTGGGGCAGCCCCTGAGATATTGAAACACTGCTATCATATCTCCCCATGTCCTTCTTTTCATTAAACTAGACATACCCAATTCCAGCAACTGTTCTTTATATGTTTTAGCCTCCAGTCATCTAATCATCTTTGCTGCTCTTCTCTGCACCCTTTCTAGAGTCTCAACATCTTTTTTTACCTTGTAGAGACCAAAACTATGCAGTATTTCAAGTGTGGCCTTACCCCAAGGCATTATAAAGTGGTATTAACACTTCACATGTTCAGGTGTGTTCAGGTTATTGTTGTGAGGCAAATAGGAGGAAGGTATGTTCTCTGCCTTGAATTATTTGTAAAAATAATAAAAGTGGGATAAACAAATAAAAATCAACAAAACTGAATTTGAATTATTGCTGAATAGCATCGGGAAAAATTTGTCTGATATACTCCAGTCTTTACCCTAGCAGGATGAAGTGATCCCAAGAAGCTTAACACCACAACAGTAGTTTAGCAACCATTTCTGCAGCGTACAGCTTGTTTGAGACCCGCATTTATTGGGAGTGGTGCTGTGGTAAATCAATGAATGTTGAGGCAGATAGAAAGATACTTTGAAAACCACTGAAAATGGGAGTTGTTTTTTTTGCAGAAGTGTGTCTCAACCTTGACAATTATTAGATGTGTGGACTTCAACTTCCAGAATTCTAGAGGGTGAGGAGAACTTGGGAAATTTGGCTCTAAGAGTGCCTCTGTGAGGTTTAAACCTAAGTGAAGGTTAGAAGCATTTATTTAGTGCCAGAAAAAGTATAGACATGTTTTAAAACTAAAGAAACCAGGTGATGACCCATTGTAACCTAATTAACATAAAAAATTGATCCAATTCTTTGTTTAAACGTTAATAATAGGGCCTATACTGGTCTCTATCTTTCTCACACACTCCATTGAATCACATTATTTTTATAGTTGGCCATGCTTTCTCTTTCTTCTCCCCCCGCCAAATAAGAATAAAAATAGGAAAGAATAAGAAAGTTATATGAACTGGGCTGTAAAATTCAACATAGGCTGCTCTCAAGCCAGATACATCTCTGAATAACTCACTGAATTTTAAATAATTTTTGAAGTACATTAGAAACTCTGTCATTACTGAAGCCATTGAGGAATCCAGTAAGAAAATATCTCTGAAACGATGACAAGGCAGGACTTTAGCCAGACTGCAAGACTGCTATATGTGTATATGTGTACGTGTGTCTGTCTAGCTACCTTTCAAACTTTACTGAAAAGTTTAAACACAATACAGACTAATGCAAAGTAAAATAGAGTGAAAAGGGGGCAAAAAAAGAGAAAAACAAAAAGAAAAAGTCCCCTAAAAGTATAGTAGCAGATACAGTAAATAAGAAAGAGAAAAAGGTATAATTCCAATCTTCTTTACAGCAGTTATAAATACAATCATAAATTGGCCCCCATCTCTAAAGTTACACCTTGACTTTCTTTCTAATCATCAAACCATAAATAATATCGGGGTTTTTTTCTTCGTATGCAAAAAGTCCATAAGCGGTTTCCAATTGCTGCCATTTTGATTATTTTGACTGTCCCTACAGATGCTATGAAATATTTTTTTGTCTATTTCACATTAGATGTAATCAGGAAGACACTCTCTTATTAGTTCTCTTTAAACCACAGAAGAGTGAAAGAAAATATTTAAAATTTCTTGTATCTGGATGCTCTTGAGTGATAAGTACAATTTGCTAGCCTCTTAATGAAGACCTCTGTCTTTGTTGGGACATGATTAAACGTGAAATAGTCTTGGTGTTTTAGCTAGAAAACAGATGGCATAAAACATCATTTGAATATACTCTGACTTCATCAAGTTTATGACTGTCTACCTTTTAAGTATACATATGGCGGTTATAAAACAGTAGGACTCTCAGGGTGATCTTGCAGAGGCATTACAATTATCATTACTGATCTTTTTTTAAATATTTTTTTTTATTTTTATATTTTTTTAGAAAATATCTCCTTTGGTGAACAATGTGGTTCCAGGTTTTTACATTTCAGTACAAACATGACCATAGTTACATATCCATCTTTCATATTCAATTTCATATCATATTATTACTTATTCTGTTTTCCTTTAAATATTCTCAAATATTCTTATATTCATTACACTTATTTTATCCAATTCCAATTCATATCATAACTTATTTCATTTTTCAATAGATATTCTCGTATCTTGTTTTACGGTATTATCTAAGATTCTTGTTTCATTTCTTTTAATTATTGATCTTATTCATTTATTTCTCAGCTGCTTTTTCTCTTAGGGTTGTCCAGCATGGTTTACAATAAAAAATAATATCAAATTAATTCATCATAATAAAACTAAGAGTATTTTAAAACAGAAAATGCATAGCAATTGTTTTTGAAAACTACCAAGAATCAAACTGACAGGCAATCTAAGAGTTAGGGTCTGATGTACTTTTCATCCTCATATGCTTAAGTTCTGAGATATATTTCCCTTTAATATGAACAAGTGGAACATGGAGGCCAGAAAAGGGTTTCCTAACTGGGGCGGAAGTTGGTTGTACAAAACCACCAGCGAAGGCCTTCCCCATCCAATCTTTATGTAGGCTTGGAAGCAACTGGCTGAAGTGGGGGGGTCTTTCAAACATCTGAATTCAAAGTCTTCTGCCATGTGATAGCTTGTGATCCATTAAAGGGTTCAGAATGATTTACAATATTCAAACTACAGATGTTGTGAAAGTCTAGATTTTTCAACCCGTGACAAAGGTCTCAAGGAAACTCACCCCACAGCAGGAAGTCTGAGACTGCAGTCTCACAAATCACTGAGCAGAAGAAAGGATGAAGCTGTGGAAATCAAAAGATGTTTTGTCTCTGTCATCCAGCGCTTCTCCTCCAGCAATCCATGGGTTTCTTTTTGCTCATAATGTCATGTGGTAATCATAAGGGCTTTCAAGGGGCTAATCCTTCTAATTAGGGTGTACGGACCCCCACCTATAAAACTTCAATTTATGGCCTCTTGGCAAACAACAAAGAGCTAAATTGCTTGCCTATTAATCACATTCAATCCTGGGAAACTTGGATTAAGCAAAGCTTCCCCCCCGCCCCCCCAAACTAGTTGCAGAGAGAAGAAAAAAGAAGTTTTTTGGGGTCAGTTCAAATGAGGCTTGCTCATCAGCTGGAGACAGCTAATGAGAGTCTCTTCACCTATCCTGCATTTAGAATCATAAGCCGAGCAGCAGAGTTTTGCAGGCTCTGGAAACTAGATCCTGATGGCATTCCTGCTGCAAGATGACAGGTTGCTTTGCCTGACGCTCTTTGCCTATCTGAGCCTTGTTAGGCTTCCAGAGACAAAGGCCCAATTTCCACGGGCGTGTATGACTGTAGAAAAGCTGCGATCCAAGGAGTGCTGCCCAGCTTTGGGGTCGAATCCGGACAATGTGTGCGGTTCACAGCAAGGCAAGGGTACCTGTCAGGAGGTACAGGTAGACAGAAGGCCCTGGAGCGGGCCCTACACTCTCCATAATACAGATGATCGGGAACAATGGCCCCTGAAGTTCTTCAACAGAACCTGCCAGTGTACAGGTGAGGAAAAAGAGGGAAGTTCTCCAGATGTTTTATGATTAAAGCTTTGTTGCTAGCAGGGAATTTTAGAATTGTAGTTGCGATACCTCTGAAGTATTGCTAGGCTGGCTACTGTGGCAAGATTCCTACATCCTCTTCACTGGATGTTGTTTACCAGTTTTGAAGCTCATGTAGGCAAAACTGTATGCTTTGAGCATTCTGAATACCTCTGATAAGCTTTACTAATTTTTAGTATTAATATTTTGTATTTGCATTTCACATGCAAAAGGATTTTTTTTCTGTCTGTCCATGTTCTGAAAATACCAGCAAAGCACATCATGAAAATATCTTGCATTGTCTATTTAATAATGTGATCACTCCCACATATGCATGTTCATTGGATAACATTTGAGAGTTTTTCCTTTTAGGCAATTTTGTGTCTATGAGAAATGTGTATTTTGTAAGGGGAGGAGGATATTACCTCAAGTGACATATTTGGAGGGATACTCCAAGGAGAATTGGTGACGAAAACCGAAAATGATTTAATTTATAGTTAATATAATGTTCATGAGATTACTTTCTAGCTAGATATTTTAACATTTTCCCTCTTTAGTCACATTAAAAATTACAAAGCAGTCACAACTTTTGAAGTCTCCAAAGGATACACCCAAGTCTTTGGTGATCAATGTTTAATGCACAGTATGATCAGAAGGTTTCAGACTGCAACCAATTACTTCAGAACTTTAACCCTTCTACTCACCAAAGAGCTAAAACTGTTTTCAGCAAATAGTGTTTTTAATTTGTCATCCTTTTCACTGGGACCATTCTGTTATAGCAAGGCAACATACTTCTGAGATTCATTAGAAAAATATGGAGAAGTTTAGTGGAGGACCAATTTTTGATAGTAACTGTGAAAAATTGCATTGATGCTGTAGCCTCTACTGTAAGTTTATTTATTTATTTATTTATTTATTAAATTTATATTGCCGCCTATTCGCCCATGACGACTCGAGGCGGCTTATAGAATGTAAAACCATATTTAAAATAAGAAAACAATAAAAACTAACAAAAAGAATCAAATAAATGAATAATGTACAATAGAACAAAATCTGGAAAAAAATAAATAAAAAATCACTCCCAACTCCCACCCACCCCGCCCCACCGACAGCAGATCACACGAACCATTTGATGGGCTCCATCCTGCTTTATAAAGTTGCTTTATAAGTCTGATTGAGATGCAGATTGTCAGTGATAGAGAAGATTTCCTTGAGGTAACTGTTTAATCCAGAGCAAGAAAATAATACCTCCGTATTATTCGTGGCACCATCTTTTGCACTTATATTTAATTGTGTTTGTTTTTGCTATGCCAATTGGCTTTTCTGATTTACAATTGAGTCAAAATGTTCAAATGTACGACATATGTTTTAATTTTTTTTTAATGTCACAGGAGCTACCGAGAGTCACACATAAATAGTGTGACAATTGCTGTGTTCGGAGTTTTCATTACCCAAAGGATAATGTTCAGTAGGGTTTTTCCCATGGATGTCTGAAAGGAGGACCAAGGGATGAAAACATTGCACTTTTGTATCTCCATCATGATGTCACAAACACAAACAAAAAGTGCAGAGCTTGTGTTTTGCTTTTACCCTATTCTTCATGATTTCTCATGATTCCATTATTCCTGTATCAATCCTATGATTTCTTTGCTATGTCCTGTATCATATATCCTCCATATTACATTTTTATTTTGTTTTTTTTTCTCTATCCTATGCTTTTCGACATTCTCTACCCCTTCTTTTTCACTTTGGTCGTGCCTTGACAAAGTTATTTCAATGTCTAGGAAGGCTAGATTGACTCACCCAAGAGGCATGCTTTTATGCTTAGCAGCTGATCTTGATTGTGTCCAAGTTCAGTGCAATGGCTTGATCTGCTGCTAGTTGGAAGTTGTTCTTCTTGCATTTGAACTATCCAGTAATGGTTTGCAACGTTCCAGGTTTCACTTCACCTTCTTGGATTGGGATGCCAATCTTTCTGCAGCCTTGACAGGCTACAATGCCAATGTTTCAGACCTTAAACTTGTCATGCCTCCTGAGAATATTGGCTACTTTGGGTTCACTTCACTGAGAGCATGGCTTTGACGCTCTACCCAGTGGTCGCCAACCAGTGGGCTGGGGACCACAGGTGGTCCGTGAGAAAATTTTGGCGGTCTACAGAGAAATGTCACTCCCAAAGCATCCCACAAAGCAATTAATCCAGGCTGCACAGGAATACAAGGCTGCGCCGCCCACAAGGCCTGCAGGAACATGAGACTTGCATCGCTTGCAGTGTGAACAACATGAGGTAGTGAGGGGAGGGGGGGATTTGCCCCATGCACCCCACGCGCCTGGCTTGGCTACTGGGCTACTTCTTTCTACTTCTTTCTTCTTCTGGTTTTGGCTGCAAGCAAAAAAAAAAAGCAGCAAAAGTCTTTCTTTCTCTCCCCCCAACTCTGCCAGAAATGAGTCTTTGGGACCCTGCAAGGCATCCTGCTCCAAGAGGCTGTGCGGGCAAAGAATCATTTCTGGTGGAGTTTGGGGGAGAGAAAGAAAGACTCCTGCTGCTTTCCTTGCATGAAGCCAAAAGTATCTCTCTCCCCCTGAGAACGGAGCTGGAGACGGTATCCTGCAATCCCAAATAAAGAATGATCGATCGGTAGAAAAATAGGGTGGGGAATTTTCCTGCAGACTTTTTGGGGGATTTTTCCATGGTCTCTGGTCCGTAGGATTTAAAATTATGAGTTTGGTGGTCCCTGAGGTCCAAAAGGTTAGTGACCCCCTGCTCTAGCCTTCAATGTCATTTTATTATCACCTAGATTGGCTTCCAACATTCTCTGTTGCTGTCTGTTCATCATTAGCTCCAGTCTTCCACTTGGCCTCTGATACTTATGACTCTGACCTTTATGTTATGGTGTCTCTGTCTAAAAGTAACTCTTATCTCTCAGTCTGGTGTGCAGGTTAAAGCTGTCAGCTAGGTATGGGTCTATTGCTGCTGCTTCTCCCATTTCATTTTTGGACTTCTCTTGTCCTTATTATTGACGTTTTTCTCCATTGCAGCCAAAACCTGTGGCATGTCAGATTTCCGGCTGCCAAGTGTTCTTCTCATCTAGGATGCTTCAGTGCTAGAATTGCCCCTGCCTCACTCCTCTCCCAGTAACTCTGGGCATGTTTCCAGCTGCCTTTGTTGCCACTGTGCTTCTAAGGGTATCTCCAGTGTCTTATGAGCCTTCTCAGAGGTGTTCAACCATCAGTCCTTCTTCCCTTTGTAGCCAGGCCTTTTCCCAAAGTCCAGCGTGGGAAGGAAGCAAGATCCAGACATTGAGATGTCTTGGATACTCAACTGCACTAAATACAGAATCTTAAAAACCGGTAAAGAAATTTCCCGGCTGTTCTGTACAGAAATCTGCATACTCGAAATCCGGCAACCCGGATTGGCTAAAACGCACAGCCACCAGATTGGCTGAGTGCGCGGCACTGATTGGTCGCTCGGAATCGACCGCGATTGGCTGAGCCGATCGCGGGCGATTCAAAACGACCCGATTGGCCGCAGCACTCAGCAGAAAGCCTTTTTAAGCCGCACTTCTTCCCCACTTTCCCCACTTGTGTTTTGACCCCAATAAACGAGCTGAACCAAGTCACTGACTCGCGTCATTTGTTCGTATGAGATATACGACACTGGCGACGAAGGTGGGATTCTAGCAAATCCCACACCGCACGTGGCCCACGGGACCGCAACCGGCAACATGGCCAGCGGCAACGTGCCACCCGCTCCTTTCAACGCTGCTACTGAAGAATGGGAATCTTACATCGACCGATTCCTCATGTTCTTAGAGAGCAACAATCTCAAAGACGCGAACGGACAGAGGAAACGGGCCGTCTTTCTCACACACTGCGGCCCCGCGGTCTTCAAAATGGCAAAAGCCCTTGCCAAGCCGCTCGATGTGAAGATCATGGACTGGGACGATCTCGAACCCCTGCTGAGGAGCCACTACGCACCCGCTGTGCCCACCCTCATTCGTCGGCACGAATTCTATCGCGCGACCAGAAGCAGGGTGAGAGCGCCAGTAAGTTTGTGGCAGAGCTCAGGGACCTCGGAGGGCTATGCGGGTTTACCGATCTAGACGAGGCCCTGAGGGACCGCGTCGTCCTCGGCCTCCGGGATCCCGTCCTGCAAAGCCGGATCATGGCAAAGGGCGACATCTCCTCGCTGATGCCCTCGCAGACGCCACGGCGGCGGAAGCGACCCGGAGATCCGCAGCCCAACTGAAGCAAACCGGCACCGCAGAACGGACCACCGCAGCCGCAACCGACGACAACTACCGAACAGCCACCTCCACGCACCACGGCGACCTCGAGTCCTCCTCAGGCTCGGAAGACGACGAGGAAGATGTCCATCGCATGCAGACGGGGCGCGACCGGCGCGACCCACGGAACCGAAGATCAAAGTTCCAGTGTGCCGGCTGCGGGGGTGAGCATCCAAGGTCAGAATGCCGTTTTTTAGACGCGATCTGCCGCCATTGCGACAAACGGGGACACATCGCAAAGGTCTGCCGCCTAAAGAGGAACCACAGCCCCCGCCACCGAGACACAACCCCCCGAAGACGCGACACCACCAGGCGCAACAACACTCCACCAAGAAACCGCGATCGGGACAGCGAGAGCCGCTGGAGCCGGGAAGCGAGGAACCGCCGTTTACACGAAGGCCGCCAGCGTGAGGAAACCCACCAAACGGTCATCGTCGGCCATTCCTCCAACTGGGACAGCCGGAAGGTCCACGTGGAGGTCGAGATCGAGGACCGCCCCTGCAAAATGGAAGTCGACTCCGGGTCGTACCTGTCCATGGTCGCGTGGCGGGAAATTAAGCGACTAGTACCTTCCATGAAGCGGCACGAGCTGGAGAGCCAAACGCTCGTCCTTAAAGATTACCAGGGGAATCGCATCCCCGTGGTGGGGACCGGGCACTTCAAGGTCACCTTTAAAGGGCGCACCGAGATACTCCCGCTAACAGTCGTCGAGCGAGACCGCCCCAGCCTATTGGGATTACAATGGTTCGCACCGCTGGGACTAGAAGTGACCGGCACCAACCACGTCGCCGAGGCGAACTGGGAGGAACAGCTCGTGCGCGACTTCCAGGAGGTTTTCGACGGAAATCTAGGCAAGTACCGGGGCCCCCCAATATCGTTCAGCCTAGACCCCACCATTGCACCCATCCGCCTCAAACCCAGGCGAGTACCTTTCGCACTCCGCCCCAAAATCGATGAGCAATTAAACAAGCTCATCGAACAGGGAGTCCTCGAGGCCACAGACCATGCCCGATGGGAGACCCCCATAGTCACCCCGATAAAGCCAGACGGGTCGGTGAGAATCTGCGGGGACTATAAGGCCACCCTAAACCGCGCGCTACAACAAAGCGCCTACCCCGTCCCAGTAGTACAACACCTCTTGCACTCACTGGGAGGGGGCAGGGTCTTCGCCAAACTCGACCTGGCACAAGCCTATCAGCAATTGCCGGTAGACGAGGAAACCGCGGAAGCACAGACAATAGTCACACACCGAGGGGCCTTCCGCTGCAAGAGGCTGCAATTCGGAGTCAGCGTAGCCCCGGGCGTATTTCAAAGCCTAATGGAAAGACTCCTCCGGGGCATAAAAGGGGTGGTGCCGTACTTTGACGATGTGTTGGTAGCCGGGGCTGATCAGAAACAATTAGAGGACCGCCTACGGGAAGTACTGAGGAGATTCCAAAACGCGGGGCTCAAGGTTAAGAGAGAGAAGTGCCAACTGCACACAACACGGGTCGAGTTCCTAGGGTATTTACTAGATCAGCAGGGAATCCACCCCACCGAGGGCAAAATAAAAGCCATTAAAGAAGCCCCGAAGCCCCGAAACAAAACGGAATTACAAGCGTTCCTGGGGTTAATAAATTTCTACAATGTTTTCCTGCCCCAAAAAGGCGACACGGGCGGAGCCATTGCATAGGCTGCTCGACAAGGCAGCCACCTGGACGTGGGGGAGACGAGAAGAGGACGCTTTCAACAGAACCAAGGACCTTCTCACATCAGACGCTGTCCTCATCCAGTACAGCGAGACACTCCCCATCACGGTAACGTGCGACGCATCCCCCTTCGGAAGTAGGAGCCATCCTCAGCCACACCTCGCCGACGGAAAAGAAGCGCCCATCGCTTTTTCTCGAGGACCCTCTCAAAACCCGAACGAAACTACAGCCAATTGGATAAGGAGGCTCTGGCATCGTCGCGGCCGTAAAGAAATTCCACGTAATACCTTTACGGCAGGACCTTCACCATAATCACGGACCACAAACCACTGCTGGGAATACTGGCAGGAGACCGGGCCACACCAATCATCCTCTCCCCAAGAATGACAAGGTGGTCCGAATTTCTTGCTGCCTATAATTACCGGCTAATCCACCGCCCGGCAAAACAATTCCGCACGCAGACGCCCTCAGCCGCACACCGTTGCCAACCCTGGACGACGACCCAGCACCAACCACGTCTACCCTGAGCATTGAGACCTTACCCAACCTACCCCTGACCGCGCCAGACATTGCCCTAGCAACCAATAAAGACAGACGTCTGGCGCAGGTCCTGAGATGGGTGGGGAAAGGCTGGCCGGAAAAAGAGGAAGACAGCGAGTTCAAAGCTTACCGGAGCCGACAAACAGAGCTGTCAACACAAAAAGGTTGTTTATTGTGGGGGACAGGGTCGTAATCCCGAAAAATTACAAAAAAGTCCTAAGCATGCTGCACGAAGGGCACCCAGGCATCGTTAGGACAAAAGCCCTGGCCAGAAGCCACGCCTGGTGGCCAGGGATGGACAAGGAGATCGAAGCCTGGGTAGCCTCCTGCAAACAGTGCCAGGAATCAAGACCAAACCCCCGCCGCCCCAAGCAGAGAATGGGAAACCCCAGGGGGCCATGGTCCCGAATCCACGTAGATTTCGCGGGACCAACCAGAGGACACACCTTCCTGGTAACCGTAGACGCTTACTCAAACTGGCTGGAGGTAAGCAACATGAAGACGACCACCACAGACTCCGTCATCAGAGAACTCAGCAAACTCTTCGCAACCCACGGCCTCCCAGATGTCATCGATCGGACAACGGCCCCCAGTTCACCGCACTACCGCTCGAGAAATTCCTAGCAGAACGAGGAATCCGACACGCATTAACAGCACCGGCGCACCCGGCGGCGAATGGTAGGGCGGAGAAAATGGTCCAATTTACAAAAAAAACCATCCAAAAGATCGAAACCGCGACATACAGGACAAGATAAATCGAATGCTCCTAATTCAACACATAACCCCGAGTACCACAACGAACAAGAGCTCAGCGGAGCTACTAATGGGAAGAAAACTGCGATCCCCGCTCGACCGCCTGCACCCTACATACAACCCGGAAAGACCCCTGATTCTACCAGCAAACACAGAACATTCTCACCGGGAGACAAGGTCTACGCAAAAAACCTCACGGAGACCCCTCTGGGTACCGGCAACGATCACCAAGCAACAGGGCCACTCTCGCATCGCCTCCAAACAGCTGACGGACGAGGCGTGGAAGCGCCACATCGACCAACTGAGATCAAGAACCACCGCGGGAAACACAACCGACACGCAGACACCAACCGACACGCAGACACCAGGTACAGTAGGGAACCGGCAAGACACCAACCAAGAGGGGAGGGAAGCCCACAAAGAACAAACCCACCCGAAAAGGAACCAGCAGTACTCACCATCTGAAGAACCGGAGAGCGACCCACTCAAGCCTCACCTGGAAGGAGCAGCCGAGCCAGCTCAACCGACCCCGGAAGCCCGAGCAGGAGCAGCCAAGCCAGCTCAACCAGCCCGGAAAAGCCGAGCGGGAGCAGCGAAGCCAGCAGCTCGACCGACCGGGAAGACCGGGAGGGAGCCGCGCGAGAGGCCTGACTCACCCTTCCAGGCGGTTCCATCAACGAGGCGGAGAGCGACAGGAGTCCCACCCAACCGCCGACAACCAGAAGACAACTGACCAACGCAAGTCAAGTCGGAAAATACGGAGCCCGCCTACTTACGGGACTACGTCACGTAGGACCAAACCAAGAGGGAGGGGTGTTCTGTACAGAAATCTGCATACTCAAATCCGCAACCCGGATTGGCTAAAACGCACAGCCACCAGATTGGCTGAGTGCGCGGCACTGATTGGTCGCCGGAATCGACCGCGATTGGCTGAGCCGATCGCGGGCGATTCAAACGACCCGATTGGCCGCAGCACTCAGCAGAAAGCCTTTTAAGCCGCACTTCTTCCCCACTTTCCCGACTTGTGTTTTGACCCCAATAAACGAGCTGAACCAAGTCACTGACTCGCGTCATTTGTTCGTATGAGATATACGACACCGGCCTTATTTATAGCAAGCTCATTAGAGTAACTTCTCTGATGGTTCTTTCTACCTTAACTAAGTTGTCATTTATGAGATAAGCTCTCAACTGACTCATGCAATCTCTTCCTTTTTCTTGTCTGACCAAGGCTTCTTGAGACTGTAATTAAGCACACACTTAGTCCAAACAATCTCTCAAGATAAGCACCCACCTTTATCTCCTTTGAATTGCTGCCAACAGCTAAAGTACCAAATTAAATGTGAAAAAACAACCAAGTACAAAGTCCACACAGAGCTTCAAGGTTTAATCTGAACAGAGTGAATGACTGATTCCTGCAAAGGATTCTCTACCTTTGCACCCGCTTTATACCTTATGAGAAGGGCAATCACCTCCAAGCCTTACTCCCGAGTCACCCCTTTTGTCTCAGCTGTTCTTGCCTTCTAGCAGCTCTGCGCACATGCGCACTGGGAACAGGCTCCCCTTGTTCCTCTGCCTCGCTGCTGCCAGACTCTGGAGGCTCCGGAGTCAGCACCCCACTCCCAGATGGTCCTGGCCCCATCTCTGCATCGGACGCAGGACCCTTGTCCGAGTCCTCCCCAGACTCCTGGACTGGTTCCCATTCTTCCCCACTGTCCGATTCCCTTGCCATCTGCACAGGCTGCCCGTGAGCCACAACATTTCTATTTCTTATTTTATTGTTTAAAAGAGACACACAGAGGAGAGTAAAAGAAAGAAAGAAATTTATGACTTACTAAATATGAATGAAAAGCATTGTGAAAAGATGTCCAATAAATGTGTCTTCCTCTTCACTTCTTTTTGTGTCCCTAAGCCGAATGGAAGGTTAGACACTCTGTACTTTACATTAAAACTTGCTGCTGGTTTCTGTTTAAGTCCCAAAAATCCTATTCTAAATATTAAGGGCATGTACCACAAAATTTTGTCATTGCAACATATTTTCCAATTTTAGTCTTCTAATCTAACATTGTCAGGAATATACAAATACTCTCTCTTTTTTTTTTTCCAGCATTGGGCCAAATTTATTTTTGCTGCTCTCTATATCTATATCTCTCAATGAATTATGAAAATTTTCATTTGTGCTTTCTAGAAGTATCTCTAATTAAAATATTTAAGAGTTGCAGTCCCAATTTCATTTTTAAGAAGTTTTGGAATATTTTGATATATTTCTATTGTTTTCAGGTGTTTTATTTTAATATAGCTACCTTATGATTGAGGTAGGGTCTTGGTTGCAGCATTTCCAACATTTGTGGTTATATATCTTCGATGTTTTCTTGGCAGATTTATTTTTCATCAAACATTTTATACCAATTTCCCCATAAATTATAACTGGAATAAATTTTATTAACTTTCCCCCCTCATAATTCTTCCCATTGATCCACTGAAAATGTTTCTTTAAAATTTTGCTTTCGAGTTATCTTGCAATTTTTGATTTGTTCTTTCATTACCTGCCATCTCTTAGCGGTTTGCTCCTTCTTCCATTCCTTTCCATGAGGCCTCACAATATCACACAGGGAGGGCAAAGCACAGGTAGAGGTGTTTTCCTGATCATGTGGCTTTCTTTCATCACAGGAATATCTCCCTCACCCCGCCATTCAGGAGCATCATATACCCTCCTCCAAAACATTGTTGGACTCCAACACTATCGCTCATTATGGCCAATCTTGAAGGCTTGTGGGAATTGCAATACAACACTATTTGGAGAACATTATTTTGCCCACCCTTGTTTTAGCCAACTCGTGGCCTAGCAGTCAAACATAGTGTCCCAGTAAGTGGACTATTTACACAATCTTAAGTTTAATGTGCCACAGGTTACAGAAATCCAGAGTAGACTTAATATTTCTATAATTGCAGTCATGAGCAAACATGAACATAGTAGTTTTATATGCTTACGATTCTAATTGCCATTAATTCCATGCTAAAGTTTTGTGTGTATATGGAAGTCTTGAACTGCATTATTGTACATGGTGGATTTTATATTACTTAAGTCTTCCATTTTGTAAATCAGGGGATAATTAAATCAGAAAGTCTGACCTATTCTTGTTTGCTTCTGCTAATATACTTCTTGTAAATGTTTATTGTTTGAATGTATTGTAGTAAGTTGACTGGTTTAGAATAGAGGTCATGGGTGCAATTACAAGCAATTACCAGTCATTATTGCTGTGAGACAGCTAATTTCATAATACATCTTTTCTGAATGCGGTAAGTTCCCATGCATGCAGGCTGTGAAGGGCTAATGGAATTATTCTTCCCAAGGCTATTTCTCTTTCTGAAAGTAGATTTCTTGAAGGTTCTCATAGAAGTAATGAGAAAAACATTGGAAAGGCCACCAGTGTAACAGTATTTTCCTAAACTTTTCTATTACTCTTTACTGTATCTTTATGATCAATTAGTCAACATAGCTAATAGCAGAAAAACTAATAATTATATGTAAACAAGGTCAGATAACCCCATGCTGGGAATTCTGAAGTTTTGAGCCCCAACCTTTCTGTATAATGGGAATACAGATCACATTTAAGATGCTTCTGTCCTATGCTCCTCCTGGCTTGACTCTAAGAAGGCTTAAGAAAATCCTGCCTGGATTCGAACACTGGCAACAGCTAGCGAAATAGTCTGGATTGTAGATATCCACATATTTCTTTGGACATTTTCTTTGTTTCTGTCACCATTCCATCTTCTGAAAAGCAATGGCCAATCACTTTCCTTTTTGCGAGTAGATCCTATATACATACTTATGTGTGTGTGTTTGTGTGTGTGTGTATTTGTTTATATACACCAACCCACACAAGTTCAGTTAAATTTATACTTGTAAGATTTACAGTTACAAGATTAAAGCATCAACCTGCAAATATGCGTTCTCTCCTTTTTTTCCCATCAAGAACTTCTATATACTTTCCCTTACCAGCATTGAGGAAATAGTACAGTGGGTTAAGGTTAGGACTTACATTTTTGCCTAGCACACAGAAATTTGCTGCTGTAAAACCCGATAGAAACATTTTGCCTTTCTTTTAAAGAAATACAATTTTTGGTTTTCTTTAAAAAAGAAAAAAGAGCCCAGACTTTGATTGTTTTACTATTTTTAAGTCAGATGTAATACAAGAGCTCAGTTCCTAAAGAGCCCAGGTATACTTATGAGCTTGGGGGCCTAACTATGTCCCAAGCTGTATTGTGTTCTTAGAAAGTGTTACTGAGTCCAAAAGACTTATTTTAACAACTCCTTCATAGCATGAGCTTGGTTTGTTCCCACAGGGCAGCATCTAGCGTTTGTAGGGACATGTTGTAATTACGTGTGTTTGACATTTATGTTCTTTTCTTGGCATTTTCATTTGTATCCAGCAGTAATATAAATGATGCTCTCTTCTTCTTTAGGATATTTTGCTGGCTATAACTGTGGCGAGTGCAAATTTGGATGGACAGGGTCCAATTGTGATGAAAAGAAGCCTCCAGTGGTCCGGAAGAACATCCACTCTTTGACAAATGAAGAGCGAGAGCAGTTTTTAGATGCCCTCCATCTTGCCAAGGCTACTATCCATCCTGACTATATGATTGCAACCCAGCATTGGTTGAGTCTGCTTGGTCCCAACAGAAATGAGCCACAAGTTGCAAACTGCAGCATTTATAATTACTATGTGTGGCTTCATTATTATTCAGTCAGAGATACTCTATTAGGTTGGTGCTTTCCAGTTTGGTGGGAGGTGTCATGCCCCTGTCGGAATCTGATTCGGAAGGGGAGGCTGAGGGAGTGGGAGTGTGGCTCCGTTGGTTGTGGAAGAAACTGGGGAAGGGCAAAGTCCGGCTGGGCAGAGCAGGGGAGAGGTAGAGCAAGGGAGAGGGAATTCGGAAGAAGACCCAGGTCCACCCCCTCTTCATCCTAGGGCACCCAGGGAGGAACGGAGAAGGGAGCAATGTGAGTTGTGTGGCTTGCAGGGGAGGAAAGGGCCCTAATTCCCTTCATTAGCTGGGAACACAGTGTTTAAAAAGGGAAGCTGCGCATAGCAAGTTGTTGGGAGCAACTTGTGAATTATCTGGTATCATTCAGGCTTATCTGTGTTCCTGGCATCTTCCCAACTGTGTGTGTTTGCTGTGCTTTCAAGTCTGCAATTCCTTCTTCTGCCCTGTCAAGTTAATTACTGCAGTGTGATTTGTTTGGATTTTTAGTTACAGTTTGTATGTACTTTGTTTTCGGACTGAATTTCCTCCACTTAAAGACTGTTCCTGGGAGAGTTTTTCTCCAGCCGAAGGTAACCTGGACATTGGGAGCAAAGTTGGAGATACTAAAGGGACTCTTCTTGCTTATTTGACTGTGTTGCCTTTGTGCCATGCCCCGGGTCATCACAGGAGGTTAAGTACTGAAAAGAATATTGTAGGTAATATGGAGGCAATTTATTTGGTTCCCTATTAGAAGATTGATGGTCTTTATTTCAGCTTCCTCCAATATGGGGCTCCAGATTGTTCTTCCTGAGAACTTTGTGAGTTATAACCCCAACCTAAGAAACCAGATTGAGAAAATGTCTTTTTCATATTGGAATGCAACTCCCATTGCCTCTAACTATTGGCCATGTTGTTTGAGGCCAATGTAGGCCAGTCCATCAGCCAAAGGTTCCTATCTATGCTACATTTTATTATTCTCCTGTTTTGGGAACAAAAGAAATAGCTTTTGCAGAATCCAACAGATGAGAAGTTATGATCCAGCCATAATTTTAGCAGTAACTTGATCCATAGAAAACAGAAACTGAAGAATTTCCCACATGCTGTTTTCTTCAAATTAAGCTGGAACTAAAGGCATAGAAGAATGGAGCTGGTTTTAAAAAAAGGACAAACATGATTTTTCCCTTCTTTGGCTGTGTGTTTTCTTGCACTACTGTGATTCCCCCAAGTTAAATCCATCAACCAGCTCTTCCAAGTCTCCTTTCTTTAGTCCCTGCCTTGGACTGAAATAACTTTGAAACTGTCTAACTTGTGGTAGGCACCAGTCCATAACTAGTGAACAAAAGTCAGTGTGCTTATCAGTTGCTTCTACAAGGCAAGCTTTGTTCCTCTTTAGAATACTCTTGCTTCACTGAAGTTGTTGTGATGTGAGCATCTAGTACAGTACATTTTTGCATTGGCCAGTATAAGTAGTTAAAGGGTTATTTCTGGAGTACTGGAACTGTGCAGACAACTGAGGGAAGAAATGTGATGATTCCAAAGGAAGGGAAATCTATGACTCCAGATTTCATTAGAAAGAGGATAATTGCTAAACCGTAGCCTGTGCTTTGCTTCTCTTGGCCATTTCCTTCCTGTCCAGTTACATGTGCTCAGGATAGTCACTTTTCAATTATGCGAATATGTCAGGGATCCTTGTGCAAGTAATTTTTTTTTTTTGATGTGGCTATGTCAGAAAATAGGTGGTTTAGAGAAAGTTCCCTTTAAAAAACATTCCATCATTTTTTTCACATTAATTTCCTTATCTTGGCATTTTATTTGGTCAAATCTTAATCCACAAAGATTAATTTTAATGTGTGGAAAATAGCTGCTGTGGAAAGTGTACAGGCAGGCAGGCAGGCAGGCAGGATTTACGGATTAGTGGTTATGCACCTAAATTATGCAAATTTACAAGACAAAAGAACCTGGAGGCACAAAAATTGGAGAGAGAAAGAGCAGACTGAGGAATGGTAGAGAGAACCAGAAGATTGTAGATTTAATCTGTCTTTGTAGATCTAACCTATCTTTCAGAGTGTCTTTTTATCTAATTTTTGTTTCTCTCTGTTTTCAGGACCAGGCCGTCCATTTACAGCGATAGATTTCTCCCATCAAGGCCCTGCTTTTGTTACCTGGCATAGGTATCATTTACTACTCTTAGAAAGAGACCTGCAGGTTAGTGGTCATCACTGTCTCCATCGTGTATCTGAAAGAAGCAACTAGGTCATCTTCTGGCCTCCATAATATTCCAGGAAGGGAAACATTCTCAATACAAGAAATGAAAAATATGGCTCACTGCATCTTCTATCAGAGCCAAGGTCAAGCAAAGTAGAGGCAGAAAAATGATGAGTGGGATCAAAACAGAACATCATTATTATGGTAACTGACCAGAAAGCGGTATAATCATGTGAGCTATATACTACTAAACTCTCATGTTTGCAATCTTTAACTGGGCAAAATATTTTATTTATTTTTATTTATTTGATTTGTCAATCACTTACAAGATAATAGGTATAAGAATAAACATGAATACAGGAAATAAGTTCAAATAAATGGGGACAATAGGACAGGGACGGTAGGCATGATTGTGCACTTACACATAGTAATATATATATAAAACAGGTATGTATGTATGTATGTATGTATGTATGTATGTATGTATGTGGATCTTCGGTTATTCTCGGAGAAGCACAAAGCCGAAGACACAAGGCTGAAGATGATGAATGAGACTTCATCGAAACGTTGCCTAGATACTTCCAATTTTACGCGGGAGAAAACCCGAATAACCAAAGATCCACATACAAATACCCGCGAAAACCTCAGAATATATATAATATATATTTCTTAAGTATGGTATTCAGCTTTGTTCGGGTATTTTCCCATGTCATTATAGTTGTGCTTTTAAAGTTGTAGCAATGTTTTGGCAGAATCTCCTCTTGCTGGAGTTGATGTTGGTATAATGGGCTGTGTGATGGCCTTGTGAGTTTTGTTGTGGAGATATCCTGGATCCTGTGCTGTAATCTCCTGGGTCATTTGTTTTGTAGTGATCTTTTTTCCATTAGCCTCTCGTGTTTTAATGGCTTGGGTAACTCCATCAACAAATCAAGAGACAGCAGCGCAGCCAACCAGCCCCCACCACCAGTATTTTTAGAGAGACAGCAGCTCTGATCACACACTGCTTGCACTGGCACGAAGCCGAAAGCACCAGCCTGAGGATGGCGAGTGGGACCTTGCCGAAACATCGCCAAGATACTATTAATCTTACATGGGAAAAGACCCGAACACACCTAGACCTACATATCTGTACCCGTGAAAATCTACGAAACCAAATATATATCATAATTATCAACCAGAAACCTGATGATGGCAGATGAGATTCTGCCGAAACGTTGCTACAACTTTAAAAGCACAACTACAATGATGTGGGAAAATACCCAAACAAAGCTGAATGCCATACATGTAAGTACCTGCGAAAACTTAAGAAAACACACACACACACACACATATATATATATATATTCTTAAGTTTTCACGGGTATTTACATGTATGATATTCAGCTTTGTTCGGGTATTTTCCCACATCATTGTAGTTGTGCTTTTAAAGTTGTAGCAACGTTTCTCCACATACAAACCGATAAACACAGACCCGACCACATATCTGGAAAAATTAACCAAGAAGAAAATTATAATCAGCCACATGAGCAAAGAGATCCAACAGACGATCATCCCAAGAGAAAAAACTTCCAGATGCCCCAAACTATACGGCTTCCCAAAAATACACAAAGAAGGCATACCTCTCAGACCCATAGTCAGCTCCAGAGGAGCACCACTACAAAACCTAGCCAAATACTTAGCAAAACAGCTACAGCCCCGTGCTGAAACAGCAGCTTCACATGTTCAAAACTCATACCACTTCTTGGAAATGATCAAAGATCTACACATGGAACAAGAAGATCTGCTTGTAAGTTTCGACATGGTTTCACTATTCACTCAAGTTCCGATAAAGGAAACCCTTGAATAATCAAAAATAAATAACCAACCAGCGAAACACCTCATGGAACTAGCAGAACACTGTTTAACCAACACGTATTTCATATACAAAGGACAAAGATACAAGCAAATTGAAGGAGCCCCTATGGGACCACCACTGTCACCCATTATTGCAAACCTGTTCATGGAAGAATTCGAATCCAGAGCCCTGGCTAATGCCACCCACAAACCCAAACGATGGTTAAGATACATCGATGACACATTTGTGATTTGGCCCCATGGAAAAGAAAACCTAAACAATTTCCTAACAGCACACATCCCAAAATCAAGTTCACCATGGAAACGGAAACAAACAAACAACTACCATTCCTAGATGTACTAATCTACAAAAAAAAAAACAGATGGCACACTAGGACACACCATATACCAGAAGAAAACACACACCAACCGCTACCTCAACACCCAATCCCACCACCACCCAGCACAGATAAACTCAGTGGCCAAAACACTAATCACCAGAACCAAACGCCTGGCAGACAAGACACACATAAAGACTGAACTATGCACCCTGACTAAAGTACTGACAGCCAACAGCTTCCACAAAAGCAAAATCACCGGCTTGATCCACAAAAACACACTGAGACATAATGGAGACCTAGAAGATGAACAGACCTATGGAACAGCTGTCCTTCCCTACATAAGAGGTACTACAGACAAAATCAGTAAGATACTACACAGGCATCACATCAAGACTGCCTTCAAAACAGACAGAAAAATAGCAAAGATAAAGATAAAATTGACCTGGAAAACCAAGGCATATACGAAGTCCCCTGCACATCATGCCTGGCCACATACATTGGACAGGCCAATAGAAGAATAAGTACCCGCCTGGATAAACACAAAAATGCAGTCAAAAAGCTGGAACACACTTCCTCACTAGTCCAACACATGGAGGCCACAGGTCATAGCATCAACTTCAATGGCACCAAAACCCTAGCCACTATAGAAAACCCCAGCCACAGAATCATCAGAGAAGCCATAGAGATTTAAAAAAGACCAAAGCATGAATAGAAGGGATGATTCCACCAGACTGTCAATCATTTGGAAGCCTGCACTCACAAACAAAAAATATCTCCATACCACTAGCCAGGCAAACACCTGGACACAAACAGATCCCCCCTGATACCTCCAGCTCAAACACACCCCAACCAGGCACCCAGATGAAACCTAGCTTCCTAATTAATGATAGCCGTCCATTTACTTGGAGCCAAGCTGCACTAAAGGCCTCCAATACAGGAACACAATGTTGCCAGCCAATCAAGATACAAAAAGAGCCAAAAAAACAGACAGAATATATTAGAAACACCAATCAAGCAGAACACAGCAAACTCCAAGACCAATAAACACAGACCAAAACTCCCAACCAATCAGGATGAAGAAAAAACCATTCTGGCACAGCAGTAGGCTGCCCCAAATTTAAAACTGAAATGGCTGTGATAGTCTGACTCACAGACAAACACAATACAGAAGCCTGATGATGGCAGATGAGATTCTGCCGAAACGTTGCTACAACTTTAAAAGCACAACTACAGTGACGTGAGAAAATACCCGAACAAAGCTAAATACCATATATATAAGATAGATAGATAGATGATAGATGATAGATATAGATATAGATATAGATATAAAACAAATAATGCATCATAGGGTAAAACCTTTTCAAACAAGGTATCTCATATAGCAGTAGACTTATGCACTTTATAGTGCATTTACAGCCCTCTCTAACCATTTTACAGAGTCAACATATTGCCCTCAACAATCTGGGTCCTCATTTTACTGACCTCAAAAGGATGGAAGGCTGAGTCAATCTTGAGCCTGTGAGGATCAAACATCTGGCAGTGGGCAGAATTAGCCTGCAATTCTGTATTTTAACCACTGCACCACCATGTGGGCTCAGTTACAGAATGTTGGGAGCCATTACTACTGAGGGAGTGAAATTTGGGGAAGTTGTGGCTGCTTCAGCATTGCTGTGCTGTTGCTGCTGCTCTTTCATGCACTGTTATTATGCTGATATGATCGAGTGGTCCTCGTTTTCAGTGCTATCCCTGGGAGGCCCAGACCCATGCACTGCACTCTGCTGCCCCACTTATCTGCTTGCTGAGAAAATAAGGGGGAAGAGGGAGGGAGGGAGGGACAGAAAGAGGAAGCTAGAGGGAGGGACGGAAGGCAGGAGGGAGGGAGGGAGGAAGAAAGGAAAGAGGGAAGAAGGAGAGACGGAAGGAGAGAGGAAAGGGAGGAAGTATAGAACAGGAAAGAGAAGGGAAGGGGAAAGAGAATTATAAGGAGGAAGGAAGGGAGAAAGGAAAGAAGGAAGGAACAGGGAGTAAGAAAGAGGGAGGGGGAAGAAAAAAAGGAAGAAGAAACAATGTAGAAGGGCTAGAGGAGAGAGAAATATTTTGTGGGTTACACTAGAAATCAGCATATATTAATTTTAAATCACTAATACTATTCTACAGTAAGGTTTACAAGAATGAGTAGTTACAGGGCCTATCTGTGATAAACCAAGGCATGTACATTTTCCTTCTACACAGCTATTTTTAAACAGGTGTGTATTTTATAGCTTTTTTAAGTTGTTCATTCCATGTTTGGATAGATAAACATGAACCAGTAAACTATGTAACAGTCTGTCTTCTTATTCCCAAACCATAAAATCTCCATTTTTTCAAATCTTCTTCTTGGTGAATGTATTTTTGAAATAGACTGTTACTAACTGATGTTAGTAAAAGCATGTATACATTTCCCCAAGGCTCTCTGTATCTTACCATCCTAATAAAGAAGTATAATGCTAAGAAAAATAAACACCCTGAGAATGCATAATGTCTCCAGATATTCTAGACAGACTGTTAGAATTCCTCTTACAGCTTGCAGGTAGAAGAACAATGTATTAGCACTAAGAAGAATCTATCTAATTTTGTTGTCACAGTCATCTTTCAAATACTAATACTCTAAGCAAGGCTACATTGAAATGCATCTGTGCTGCTTATTTTGTTGTTGCTGCAATATTGATTGGATGATGGGGTTCGTTAATGAGAGCAGCCCAGAAAAAGAAAATAGGGAATACAAACTTATTTTAAAGCACTTTGTGCTATTCTGCTTAACTATTCCATTGCTACTGAGTAGCTAGCCAGGATAAGCTTGCATGAATCCTACATTAAGAAAAGAATAAGCTGTGTCAGTTGGCGAATGAAATGGCATGGACTTTATTGATGGAATATATAATTTTCATGAACAAAGTCAAGAGATATTGCAAAGGTATGAAAAATTATAAATGTCATTGCCAAAGACCAATATAAAGATGTGACTGATCTCTTTTCTCCATCTCTTCTCCACACCCTTTTTTTAGCGACTGATTGGCAATGAGTCCTTTGCATTGCCATTCTGGAATTTTGCTACAGGCAAAAATGAATGCGACGTGTGCACAGATCAATTTTTTGGAGCATCAAGGCCAGATGAGCCGAATTTAATAAGTCGTAATTCAAGATTCTCAGAATGGGAGATAGTTTGCAATAGGTAACAAACATTTTGAAACCAGTGAAACATTGATGTTCAACCTGTCTATACTAATAATTTCCTGTTGCCACTGTGCTTAATTATCTGTCTTTCAACTATTTAATCCATACAAAGATTGGATTCAAATACTGTAAATATGCTTCTTACCAAACCCTCGATATTTTTAAACATTGAATATTTCTATGATAATTTTCTATTTTACTAAACAATCCTAAGCTTTATGGTACTTTGGTGAAGGTCGCCTTGGTGAAGTAACACAAGAGTAAAGGAGACCATATCTGAGGCAACTTCTAATTCTGTGACTGACAAAAGGTGATTATGTAACAAACACATTTGACACATCCTTGGTTCAGGCACAACTTTAGCTGGTGCCACCACTGAGGTAGCAAGGAACATTTTCATTATGTTTGAACCAAAATATCACCTGTACATGGAAGTATGACTCTGGACCCCAAATAAGCTTCATGGGGTTTCTTAGAAAGAAACATGACAAGAGATCAGTAATTTGATCTCAGGTAAATTGAGATGGGTTGAAAGGAAGAAAGATCAGCCTTATCTTAGGTTATGTTTCCCATGACAGCCATTTTGTGAATGGGCAAAAGAACTCCCTACAAGATTTCCAAATATTATATAAGCCTCCCAAAAGCTTAAAACCATTAAACCATGTTATGTGAATAAACTTCATGATCGTGTTTTGTCTAATTCTCCCTCTTCCTCTAATGCACAATTATTTTCACTAAATTATGAGAAGGAAAGCCATTCCTTCCCCATGGGTTGCTTTTACTTCGGGTCACCAAACTACTGATGCCAGAACTTTAACAGGATTAAAGTTAATATTGTTAAGGCACAAATACCTTGTGTTCAGTTAATGCCAATTACCTGATTTTCTTCCCTGCAGCACTTCAGCCATTTTAAGAAGTAACATTACATCTCATTTTACTTCAGAATTGACATTTTAAAGAAGTGCTTCTTAAAGAATGGCCCAAGGACCCCGCTGGGGCTCCTCCAAGTCCTCCTCAGGGATTTGCAAAATCAGATTTATTTGTCAAATGTTTAAGGTACTGCAAAAATGTAAAACAATGCCACTCTCATCATTATTTTTATTTGTTTTAAAAAATAACTATTTCCATAAAAATATTTTAATATCTAATCAAATATTGTTATTTTTATGTGGTTCAATAAGTAGTAAACATGCTACAAATATGCAATTTTAATGTTCAATATGGTAAATACTAATAAAAATAGCACAAACAAAATCTCCTTTGGAGTTCTACATAATTTTCAGAAGTGACAGGGGTCTTATAAACAAATAGTTTCAGAAATCTAGTTCTATATAATAATATCTTCCAGTTTTACCTAGGATGGCTGTTGTTATCCTGTAAAACAATCTTAGTTGTAAACCTGACCTTGGATGTGTTTTGCATTTTGGCTTTTATCACCCTCAACCTGCACACTAGAGCTGTTAGCTGTGCATATAGAGGAGGATGTTAATTTTAATCATGGAAAGTGCCAAATTGATGTAGAGTGATTATTACCAAATATCATATAGTATAGATTATCAAGATTCTGCTAATTTAAAAAAAAAATCATTTGTGTCATTAATTGTTCAGCTAACTAATTAAAGGTTTAATTCTTTCCCTTTGTATAAGTCATGAAACAAAATTGGTCAGACATTACTAACCGGATCTAACTAACAGATCTAACTGTTGCTATCTGTCTTATTTTAAACCTAAGTTTGAATGATTATAACCGTCTGGTCACACTGTGTAATGGAAGCAACGAGGGGCCTTTACAGAGGTACCCTTTTAGCAAAGCTGGTGATAAGCTGCCAACCCAGGAAGACATTCAGAAGTGTCTCTCTCTTCAGGATTTTGATAACCCTCCTTTCTTTCGGAATTCTAGATTCAGTTTCAGGTGAGTCCTTTGAATTTCAGAAGGGGTTTTGCTGCTTGACAATGACTTTTACTTCTGGCCAGAGATAGCTAGATGTGACCTAGAATGGGATTCTTTATTGGCCAAGTGTGATTGGACCCATAAAGAATTTGTCTCCGGTGCATAAGCTCTCAGTGTACATATAAGCAACACGTGATAAATCATGATCACAATCATAAAAAACCGCTGCACTATAGAGAGTATTTTAACTTACTGCACCTCTGTATGGTTTGCCAATCGCAAAGTGGCAGATAGGACAGCATTCCAGAGGGTTAAAGTCATTGCCCAGAAGATCATTGGTTGCCCTCTCCCCACTTTGGAAGAGCTTTATATCTCCCGCTACCTTAAGAAAGTTCAAAACATTCTCAAAGATCCATCTCATCCTGGGAACCCTTTTTTTGAACTATTACCATCTGGCAGACGGTACAGGACAATAACAAAAACAAGGACAAATAGGCTGAAAAACAGCTTCTATCCAAGGGCAAGTAGCTCTTTTGAATTCTGCTGTATAGTGCAGTGTTGGTTAGGTGTCAGGGGTTTTCGGTTCAATGTGTGGAGGGTGAAGGATGTGTGTTTGTGTTTATTTTCATGGTCATGGCCATGATGTACACTGAAGATGGTGTTTGATTTCATTGTATGAAGTGCAATGACAATAAACTAAACTAAACTAAACTAAAACACACCATCATCATAAATCACAAGATACAACAGTAATAGTCCTAGGATGCTAAATGAGCAATCAACATGAATCATAATAGGATACTAAAGAAAAACAATCAACATAAATCGTAAAATACAAACAACAAAGTTACAGTCATAAGAATCTAAAGAAATAGGTAACAGGAAAGCTGAGAAGGATAATAGTAATACAGCCCTACTAGGTGGTTTGACATCTCAGGGCATAGACAGTGTTGTGGGAATTAATTGTTTAGCAGAGTGATGGCATGGGCGGGGGGGGGGGAACTGTCCTTGTATTTAGTTGTCTTGGCATTCAATGACTTGTAGCATTGTCTTGAGGGAAGAAATTGAAACAGTTTATGGCCAGAATGTGAGGGGTCTGTATTTTCTTACCCCTCTCTCTGGCTCATGCAATATACAGGTCCTTAATGGAAGGCAGGCCAGTTGTAATGGGTTTTTTTTCCTGCATATAACTAACTATCCACTGAAGTCTTGTTTGGTTGCTGTGCCGAACCAGATAGTTATTGAGGTGCAAATGACAGACTCAATAATTCCTTTGCAAAACTGTATCAGCAGCTCCTTGAGCAGTCTGAGCTTTTTGAGTTGGCACAGGAAGAACGTTTTTTGTTGTTGTGCTTTTTTGATGACATTTTTGATGTTAGGTGTCCATGACTACTGATGTGCCTTTGCCACAGGAACACATTGGAAGGTTTTGCTGAACCAGATGGAAGCCTGGAACCGCCAATCATCAGTCTCCATAACTTGATTCACTCTGTTTTGAATGGAACGGGAGCTTTCCCTCATTCTGCGGCAAATGATCCTATTTTTGTGGTACATTCTTCTGCTTTTGATTTCCATAAACATTTAGAATTAAACATGACTACATAAGAACTTTTCTCTACAAGTCCGGCAGAAAATGGACTTATGCATGAAGTGAAAATAATATTTTCTACTGTAGTTTCTAGTATACGTAATCTCTATTGACTACTATGCTTTTAGTTTGGAATAGCAATAAGCAGGAAACTGCAAATATGGTAAAAATGTTAAGAGGTCAGCAGCAATAGTATGATAGACTATTAGTCTTTTTCAAAATGAGTATTTCATGAGCAACACAAATAAAAACATTGACATTATTCTACTGTGCACTGTGAACTTTGAGCATACATCAATGGGACATAGGACAACATTTACATATTATATAGAAATTTAATTTAAATAGACCATATAAATGTTTTGGGTTTTATTTAAATGTATTGGGAAGCAAATCAGACATTTAATTTATCTTGCAAACTACTCAAAATATTCAGTTGATTTTCACTTTTCTTCTTGTTGTTCTTGTGGCTGTTTTTGAAATATTATTAGATTTTATATATGCTGAGGTCTGAAGCGCTCGGAAGTTTACAATCAAGTTATCAGTTACCCCAAATTAGTTATAGTCAGTTACAATTAGTTCAAAGTGGTAGAGAGAAGGTATAGGAAAGAAAAATTGAAAGATCCAGTAGTATTTTTTTTTCATCACTTATCTCACAGTATGTTCCTCACAGATCTGGTGGATTAAAAGAGAGATTCAAACATTTGAGAAACCCTTAATCTCAGAGATGGTATTCAGCAGGTTCTGACCAGTTCTGGAGAACCGGTAGCGGAAATTTTGAGTAGTTTGGAGAACCGGCAAATACCACCTCTGACTGGAGATTTTACACTATCCTTCCTCTGCCACACCCACCAAGCCACAGAACCAGTAGTAAAAAAAATTGAATCCCACCACTGCTTAATCCCCACATTCGATTGATTAGGAGCCAAGAGTGAATCATATCGGGGGGACAGGACGATATTTGAAATGATTTTCCAAATCCTACTTCAGATTTAATCAGTGTTATGAACATTCCAGTTTCTTGCAATAGGCAAAATGCCTTATAATGAGATAGTAAAATCTGGTTCATTGTGATTTTGAAAGTGACATTTCTTATGCTGTTCTGAAGCCAAGAGTATCCATTACTGGTCACATTATTAAAAGCAGCTGAAAAGAAAATAGTATTCTGCAAAGATAGCATATGGACACACTGAAACTGTTGTGTTTTTCCAGTACTTCACTTACAGCCCTTTGGATTCTGGGGGCTAAAGACGTTGTAGGAAGACAGCTGTATCAGCTGTGGTGGGGAAAAAAATTCAGAGCGGGGTGTCTGATAGATTTTTTTCCCCCAGCCTACAAATATTATTAAAAAGCATGAAGCTGCAGCATATGGGAAATTAAACTTTTTAATGAAATCTGTTAGTCAAAAAAATGCTACCAGACTCCTTTTGATTTTCTGTGAGCTCCCTCTGCTGGTTAAAGTTTAATCCCTGTATCTGTCAGCACAAGTAACCAAAAGAGGAAGGATTTGAACATTCACCCTTGGTAAATATCAGTAAGATTGCCAAGATTCCTCTTCAGCAGGTTTGAAATAGTGGTTTGGTGTCTGATGCTAAGCATCCTCTGAGACCTGGTTGTAATAAGGATTCTTAACCACCATGAAGAAAAAGCCAATAATATTTGCTTCAAATGGAGAGCCTTTCAAAGATTTGTTTCTGGGGTAATCTCTCTTTATAGAGAGATGACAAAGGACATGAGGACAAAACATCAAAAACAACAACAGAACCCGCTGTTTGTAAGCATTTAGACCTTTTTAAAAAAGAATCTGATTTCCAACCATCTGGGATTTTATGTTGATTCTATAAGAAGACTCTGTTTTAAAGACTTTTAACTGACTGGTGAGTGCGTTAAATTTGTCAAAAACCTGTGGATAAGTTTTTCACACGTAGCTTTATTCTTTTGCCAAAAAATTCCTGAAGTCTGTTAGCTTGTACAAAATTGTTCTTAGAACAGAGCCTATAGCAGGAGGTGAACAATACTGGCTGAGATGCTGTTTCTGAGCTCTCCCCCAAACCTAATGTTTTAGTTCTGTAGTAAATTTCCAGACACCAGGAGAGCAATTTCCTCACCAATTTGTAGCAGGAACCTAAAGGAAATGGATGAGTGAAGCTGCTGATGGACTTAATGCATTTTACATGTTGACAGATTCTTTCATGGTGCCCCTGTGCCTCCATCTCAGAGAGAATAAAACTCCCTGAAAATCTTATTTCTACTTTCTGTAGTTATTATATTCCCCCCACCCCCATGAACCTGTGGTTCCCAATTACAAAAAAAATATTTACCCCTGAAGTTTAACCTGAAGCACAGGCCAGTCTGCAGATACCCGAAAGAGAATATGGATTAGTTGAACGTTTCTCAGAATAGGAATGGCTTATTTTACAATTTTTGTTCTGCAACTTCTTTCATTCTTCAGGACACAATCAGTGGTGGGATTCAAATTGTTTTACTACCGGTTCTGTGGGCAATGGCTTGGTGGGCATGGTGTTCCTTGGTGGGCATGGCAGGGGAAGGTTACTGCAAAATCCCATTCCCTCCCCACCCCACTAACCTGCTTTCCAGCTCCATTCTCCTGTGCAGGGCAACAAAACAAGACACAGCCAATCAGCTGGGACTTGGGAAGCAGAGAATAGATGGGGGTGTGGCCAGTCAAAGGTGGTATTTGCCAGTTTTCCCAAATACTCAAAATTTCTGCTACCAGTTCTCCAGAACTGGTCAGAACCTGCTGAATACCACCTCTGGACAGAATGTCTCTTGAATACGATGGACAAGGACACATGGTGAATGTGGATAGCCAGAAAGTAGTTATGGGTAGTAGTTTATTTTCATTATATTTGCATGGGCATATTAATAATTTAAGATGAATATCAATTGGAATTACAGGTCCTTCATTCCTTCACTGATGCTGTATTTGATGAGTGGATGAAACGATATCACCCATTGGACACTGCCTGGCCCAAGGAACTGGCACCCATTGGTCACAACCAGATGTTTAACATGGTGCCCTTCTTCCCCCCTGTCACCAATAAGGAAATGTTTCTAACTGCTGAGCAACTTGGCTATAGCTATGACATTGATCTAGCAGGTAATATTAATTGGGTTTTTCCCCTGAATTTCATAATTCTTTCTTTATGAATTGCATAACAGTCACGCACCATGTTACTGTAGCTAATGCAAGATCTTTGTGGCTGATGCCGTGGAATTAGTCTGCGGGTTTTAAAGGTCCATCTATTCTCACAGCAGCCTTTTGAGTCAGGTGTCAGGGCTGCCCCTGTCCATTTCCTAGGGAAGAAAAATCATTGGCTCCATAGGTTCAGAGAAAAGTACTTTTACTAGGAACGAATGAAAGCAACAAGTTTCAGGCAAGATCTGAGGCAAAGCCCACGAAACAGCAAATTGAAAGGAACTGTAGAGCCCAACCCCCTTGTAGCTAGGCAACCAGAGGACTGCTGTATACCAAAGCTAGAAGAAATGACCTTGGAGGGATAAGCAAAGCCCATATTGTAGTTGCAAAGCTGCAACAAAAGAGTCTCCACTGACCCCCCTCCCCCCGCTTGTCCATGGCAGCAAGCAGCAGGTTATCTGACAGCAGGTCAATATGAAGAAGCTTTAAATCCAAAAGAGAATTGGAACTCTGGTTTTTAGAGTCCCCACATTAAATCCACAAGGGCTCTGCTACTCCTAATTTCAGTACATCGAGGTTACCTCTCCGCTCAGTGCATCTCTATTCCTGTTTTTAAGAGCTGTGGCGTAGTACCTAATGTTGTGGTGCTTCTTACCTACAATGTTGTTACACCTCATCATGTTTCTCTACTTTTTTTCAGATTCTGATGAAGAATCCCAGGCTTGGGCTCTGATGGTGGGATCCACTATTGTAGGAGCTCTCATAGTTTTAGTTGTGCTGGCCCTTCTGCTTATCCTCTTACAACACAAGAGACACCGGAAAGGCTTTGAGCCACTAATGAATGCACAGTTCAATGTAAAACAGTACGTGAATGAGCCGTAGTGGTGAGGTGCTGCTTTACAGTATCTCTCCCCATTAGATCTTGAATTGATTGATTTATAGCAGTTTTCCCTCAACCTTGGTGGCTTTAACCTGCTTGGAATCTTTATGAAAGGTACCTATTCATCATTATATTCTTTTGAAGTAATTATCTCAATACAAGTTCCCCAAAACTGCAAATAGACAAGACCGGAGTCATAAATTTGAGAGGGCAGCCATGTATATTGAAGGAGTTATTAAAAATATGAGGTCACAAAGAGGGACATAAGACTGGTGGTACACCCAAGCTCTAAGGATAATGTTTTACATCACCATCATCTGATCATAGAGCTGCTCACATTTGACTGCATGCCTACTTAATGCTTCTGTTATTTTACTATGTATTTACTACACTGTGTTATAAAGAGAGTGCCTATAACCGCTTCTGTGAGAAAAACAATCAGCATTGCTCCCTTAACTGTTTTCTCTTGAGTCTATGCATTCATTCACTTTAGAAGCTAATTCCAGGAATAAATCCCAGGGCAACCAACCAAAAAAGGAGTGCAGAGAAGAGCAACAAAGATGATTAGGGGGGCGGTGGTTAAAACATGAGGAATGGTTGCAGAACATGGGTGTGTATAGTCTAACAAAGAGAAGGACTATGTGGTAGCAGTATTTCAACAGTTGAGGAGCTGTCCCAAAGAAAAAGACAACCTATTTTTCAAGGCACCTGGCAGCAAGATAAGAAATAACAGGTAGAAACCTATCAAAGAGAGATCCAACCTAGAACTAAGGAGAAATTTCTGGACAATGAGAACAATCAATGAACAGCTTGTCAACAGAAGCTGTGGTGTTCTGTCACTGGAGGTTTTTCAGAAGAGATTGCATAGCCGTTTGTCCAGAATGGTATAGGATCTCTGCTTGTGTGGGAGGTTAAGACTAGAAGACCGCCAAGAACCCTTTCAACTCTATTATTCTGTTCTATTCAACGTGTAAACAAAAACAGAAAATGAATGTCTTACACATATTTATCTAGAAAGAAGTAAATTCTGTGGCATTTGACAAAACTATGTAATCTTCTGTGGTCATCAGCTGTAAGCCAGAGATCCATGTCTCTGTGAAGCTGATGGATGTTGATGCTCATATCCATTAAAAGCTACTCCTATGATCCACGCTGATATATCAGTAACCTATCTGAAGAGAGGCTGGATTTAGCTGCCAGTTCAATGTTACAGCAAGTCAGTAGAATTGTAGGAAAAGGAGAATGCCTAATAGTTGGTCTAACTAAAGAAACTGCAAAAGCATGTTTTGCTATTTGTTTTTAGTGACCAATGGATTTGGAATTTCAGGTGTTTCTCCCCCATAAAAAAAGAGCCAGAAACTGTGATTTGTTCTTAGCTTCTGATCTGTCAACAGCTAGGAATCTCAGTTTGCACAAGCTTGGAAACTTTGGAAGTGGACCCTCCAAAATTATTACAGTATATGTTGCACGTGAGAAGAAAATTAATTAATTACGCTATGAAATATTAACAGACCAATTTCATGGGAAGCAATCATATTAATACTAATGAATGAATTGTGATTTGAATTTAAATTACCCCAAATTCTACTTCAGTGACTTCATTTTTGTCTTGTCCCTTTCTCATCTAAGGCTCTCACTTTTAGGAAAATGGCCACAGGCATTTGTTTCACAAGCCAAATGCAGCCCTTGTATTGCCTGAAAGAGTTTAGTCTCACTTGTGGATAGAAAAAGTCAAGTAACTGTGAATCCCCAGAAATCATTAATGTGATGCTGGATGGAATTCTAGATCAGGGTTTCTCAGTTCCAGCAACTTCAAAATGTGTGAACTTCAACTCCCAGAATTCGTCAACTTCTAAAAATTGCTGAGATTTTTTTAAAAGTAAAAATTGGGAAACTAGAAAAATGTGGGATATAAAGCATCACCACCACCTGATGGATTTGTAACTGGCTGACAAACTATATTCAATGAGTAGTCCTTAACGGTACTACATCTATATGGAGGAAAGTAAGCAGTGGGGTACCACAAGGTTCTGTCTTAGGTAGGGGTGGGATCCTACCAGTTTGCAGCTATTTGTTGTTAACATTCTAAGCAGTTCAGAGAACCGGTTGTTAGAAGAAATTACTGGCCTAATCCTGTAAGGAAGGCAGGTAGGAAACATTCTGGTGTTGCTGGGACAATATGGCGGAATATTGCAGCAAAGTTCAGATTTGCAAGCATTGAATCCATGGCTCTTGGAGTGATCTCTCTGCCTCATACCCCCCCACCTTTCCAGTCCCTGGTATTTTGCTGGGTATCTGCATTGCTGAAGGCATTTTTTCCTTGAAACTGGGTAGTCATTGACAGCAGATGGGCAGGTGGGGTCTATGGCAGGAGATAGCAAAGACCCATCTCTGGGAAGATTTAATACTCTTCCAATATCTCTTCTCGAGTGGAAATTTCAGGATATTCCATCTGGGAAAAAAAAAAGACTTTTTGTGAAGAAGTTATTAAAACTTCAAGCTTTGTTGCTCTTATAGCAAGGATGTCCAGTTACAACTCCCTGTCTAGGCCACCCCAAATTAATGTTATCTGCAGATATTATTGTCCAACAGGTTGTGATGTTCTCCTCCTTAATGTAGCTAAGCTTTTCTCTACCATTGCTAAAATATCTTGTGTTGTGATGGGTTTTATAATTAGAAGGTATTTTCATTTTTTTCTTATTTTGCATAGGTTAATGACAGAATAATGTTTATCATTCAAACCAATAAATTCGGGGGAAATCAACAGCAAACTAACAATCTTTGTTTCCTATCAGATTTCCAGAGGGAAAACCAAACATTAGCATCTTCTCAACTTCTTTCTTGATTTCAGCCTAAACCTGCTGCAAATGATAGTCCAGGCATGAGTACATTTCTTTAAAACTGTAGATTAATGAGGAAAAGTTATCCCCATTAAAGTCTATAGAGATTCTATCTTCATGTTGAAATATTAATTTCCTCCTTTCCTTCTTCTCTCACATCCTTCCTTCCCACTTTTTAAAATGTGCATCGTACTTTTGAGCTTTCTGCAATTCCCTATTTTGCTTATTTTAACCTTTAAACCATTGAAGAAATCTTCCTGAGAGCTAGTGCCAAAGAGGTTTTGGGGATGTCTCATTAATATGATACCAAGCACAGATTCTCAGAAGGAGCAATTCTATACATTGTATTATTAGATTTTAAAGGGGGTGTGTGTATAAAAATGGCATCATGCTGAATCCTTCAGTAGTTCTGTTTTAATTTAATGTATTCCATGATTTGTAACACTTGGTTTCACTTCCTTACACTCTCCATCAAAATATGCTGTGCAGGGCTGATTAACAAATTAGATTATACATTCTAAGAGAGCTTGTTGTTAATTTAATTGAAACCTAATTGTGACTTCATTAACACCTTCTAATTCCCTGCCCCATTAATACTTAAGGTTATTCCAGATATCAAGCAACCCAAAACAAGAGAAAAAAAAAACCCCAAACCAAAAACAAAGCATGCATTTGAAAGTAAATTCCATCTGGTTCTACAGAACCTGCATCTGTTTTACAGGCTACCTGTTCTCCTTTTGCCCTGGCCCTCTGGAACAGGCAACCATCCAGAGATGCAAATGGCTCCCATCAGTAGTGGGATTCAAAAATTTTTACTACTGGTTCTGTGGGCATGGCTTGGTGGGCATGGCGTGGCTTGGTGGGCATGGCATGGCTTGGTGAGCGTGACAGGGGAAGGATACTGCAAAATCTCATTCCCATCCCACTCCTGGGGGAAAATTACTGCAAAATCCCATTTCCTCCCCACCCCACTAACCTGCTTTCCAGCTCCGTTCTCCTGTTCAGGGCAACAAAAGAAGACCCAGCCGATCAGCTGAGACTCGGGAGGCAGAGAACAGATGGGGGCGGGGCCAGTCAGAGGTGGGATTTGCCGGTTGTCCAAACTAGTCAAAATTTCTGCTACCGGTTCTCCAGAACCCGTCAGAACCTGCTGAATACCACCTTTGGCTCCCATATCACCTTTTGGAATATTCTCCCAGACCTCAGGGAGAATGGAGGGGATGCTAACGCTTGTAAGACTTTTGTATTGTTTTGTATGGATTTCTTCCTGGACATGTAGCATTTGTTTCTTTGTTTTATGGTTCTGATTTTTTTAAATTATTACTATGTAAAGCAGTCAAGAGTCAGTTAGAGTTGAACCTTTATGTAATTCATGTAATGAAGGAAGGATAGATGCTGGATGCAGATAGGTATTCAAGGAATTGCACCGTTTTGGGGGCATCTTCATCCCAAATCAATTGGGATTTACAATACAACATAAATTCTGGGCTCAACTATGTTGGTACATTGAGGGCTATCTGTATCCATGCAGGTGAGGACTGGCTGGGAGGGGAGGGGTGAGTAGAGGCTGGTGAGGCACTCCTCGAGATGAGTGACACTGAGTTGGCCAAATCAACCCCGTCACATGACCAAGTTGGCCATGCCCACCCAGCTGGTCATTAGGTACATTATATTAGTGGTCCACGGGATTTAAAATTATGAATTTTATGGTCCCTGAGTGCCAAAAGGTTGGTGACCCCTGCTATAGAAGCTGTTCTTTATTTAACGAAGTGATAGCACCACGCAGCAATGAGATATGAAGAATTGCAGGCTGATCTACATTTGTTTTTTGGAAGTGTGATTGTGACTAGTCACTGCATGGGTAACAGACCCCAAAGTCTCTGAAGAAACGAACCGAAGAATTCTCCAAGTATAACATCAATTTCTCACCGAGAACTGTGTTCTCCTACTCATCTACTAAAAACTTTAGATTTTAAGACTCCCCAAAAATTTATCTTGGAGACCCCCTTTTCCCAGGAGATTTTGCCTATTCAGCCTGAAATATTTAAGAGTGTCTGCTGAGCTTCTGCCCTTACCAGGAGCTACACCAACCAGAGCAAGCTTTCTTAGAGAACATTTCTTTCTTAGAAACCAATATAGGTATTATTTGTTGTACTGGACCATCAACAGCAAGGGACTTTGTTTTTTGCATTGTAACCCAGCAATATCTAAGTGTTTCTGAAATACAACTAACTATAAGCCAGGTAAAGAAAAACACATCAAATGATATAGAATACTTGTGTTTAAGAAGCACCAGGTTTTTACATTTTTATTTCCTAATTCTGAAATTCAACACACTTGGTAAATTTAATAGCTCTTTCATATTCCAAGGCAATGTGACACATGAGAAAAAGACAATTTAACCTCTAGGGGGGTATTTGAGAGCCTTGTGAACATCTTACACAAAGCTGTCGTGATACCTGCTGTGAAGAAGTAAACAGAGAAATATGATGGGACTAATTCATTCTTGATTTTAACTCACATGGTAATTCACACAGTCAAGACGGTTAAATGGAGACATGCTATCTGAGTTTGGTGTTATTTAACAACACCCATCAGTATCAGCTCTGGTTTGGAAGATGGAACCATGATTACTGCTTAGCCCTCTGCATTTTCATCAGAGCTGTCTCTCTGGGCTGATCTTTCTCAGAACCAAATATTCTTTTGGAAAAGCCCAGGCTGTGCCTGCTACCCTCAAGTTAAATCAGCCATGGGAAACCAAGTGTACAATGAGATCACATGTTTTGTTCAAATTTGGGCCAAATCTTTAATGGAGAGACACAACAACCATTTCAGCAAGCTGAACCCCAATTAAGAAGCATCAGTGACAATGAGGACAGAATGGTACTCGGGGTACCATGAGTAACCATATAACTGCATAACCAGAGACAGCTCAGGATCGATCCAAACAGGAGCAGTTCCTCACACCCCACTTTCCAGGTGTTCAATTTAAACGATATAAAAAGAGCTGTTCAAGCAGCTGTTTTTCAGACATGTTTAATATGCCTGCTGGGAATTAGAAGAGCTACATTTCAGGAGAGAATAGCTTGAGGAAGGCTCAAGTATATATGTATATATCTTAAAAATTGGGTAACTTCAGAAAACAAAAAGTATTGCAAGAAATATTGGAATGTGGAAACTTAATTTTCCCCCTTAATCTTGAGAAAAGTGAATGTGGTTAATTAATCAGAGGAGATGCCTGCTCAGAAAATATCAGCAAAGCGTCTGTGGATACAAATGTGAATAGATGGTGCTACAATGGGCAGATTCCACATGTTTGCAATTATTTTCCCCGTAGTTGACTTTTAGCATCTTTTAGATCAGCGTTTCATTTATTTTAAGATCTGTGGACTTCAACTCCCAGAATTTCACAGTGAGCACAATTCAAGGCAGCTATGTGATTGACATTTTCTCTCCTAGCACAAGGTTGGCTCACCAATATCTGGGTCTTTGCAAGTGGCTACCACTGTCTGAAATCTAAACCTTTGTGTGGCTAGCCTGACCCTGATTAGAACTCAGATGGGAGACCACTATGCCACAAGGACAGCACAGAAGAGGACAATGGCAAACTACTTCTATCTCTTTTCCCTAGAAAACTTCATGATGTCTAGCTTGACTAGAGGCAGTGGTAGGATTCAAATGATTTAACAACCGCTTCTTTGCCCTAATGATTTCTTCCAACAACCAGTTCACCAAACTGCTCAGAAAGTTAACAACCAGTTCTCCCGAAGTGGTGCGAACTGGCTGAATCCCACCATTGACTAGAGGGTACAGCTTTTGAAGAGCTGAAAATCATGGATTGTGGCAGGAAGGTTTTTGTTCTCTTGTATGGCAGGTTGGGCAGAAATCAGCTCTGGACTTACTAATTATTCCCTAGGAGGTTTACAAGAAACTGGTTTCTAATTCCCAAATGTTCAGAATGTAGCAATTACATTGCTCCTTACCTTCGCTATTGCCCAAAGGAAGAAAACTGGGAGGAACCTAGAGTAGAATTTTGAGTAGAAGGGAAATGAGACCGGTACAATTCTGATTATTTAAAGAAATTCCTACTTCAGGCTTCCTGGTATCAAAGTGCATCTCTAAGTGGTTTGGCTAATGAATCTCACAGACAAGCCTGAAATATGCCCATCAGGATTGCATAAGAGTAGATTACAGGTCATGTTATCCAGACACATCCTTCAGATATTTTAACTCTTCTGCAGTTAATTAACTTTAAAGAAAAGTACATAAGAGTACAATCATCATTACCAAGTCAAGCTGTTCCGTATATTCTCATGTCTGTATCCCACAGATTTTCACAAATGCATGAATTTGGAGTTTGCCCTGCAAGGGGCTTCCATGGACAGTTTGCCAAAAAAATCAAGGTAGTGATTGCAACCATGTGGTCAAAGTCCCCCCACCCGCCTTTTTTGCATGAATATATATATATATATCATACTTGACTTTTTTGGGCACCTTGTCTGTCCATGTGGAACATGCAAACCCACAAAGAGTCTCCAAGATTACTCCAGATCGATACCTTAACAGGACCAAAGGTGGAAATTATCAAATGTATGGGGAATACAGGTAATCCTAGTTTAGCGACCACAATTGAGACTAGCAATTAAGTGAAGTGATTTCTAAACGAAACCGCAATTGCACTTATGATCTTTATTTCAGCTTCCTTTGCTTTACAGACCTCCAAAGATGATAAATAGGAGAATTGCAATGTTACTTTTTTCATCAGAGTAACAGCAGTTGCTGTTCAAGGCAGATGCTAAGCAAGGACTTCCTGTATTTGAATTGTATTTAATTAACTTATTTTAAGGAAAATGTGATTAAAACTATTTTTCCCCCGTCCCTTCAGAACTGGGCTCTGTATATGTCCTCTGTGTATGCCGTTCCGTGACATCATACCATTGAAAGACCAAATGCAGATTGCAGACCTGAAAAAAAAAAAAGATTGCGTATTCCTGCCATAAAGAAATCCTGTTTGACTTTTGCACTTATCAATAGTGAAAGGATGACATTTACCCAAGCAACACATACACACAAAAAGCTGGTTGACAAAACATTTTCCCCCTACAAAGATGTGTCAACCCTGAGCTTGTAATTAAGAAGTTAAAATCTGTGATTTTTATATATATATTTGTATTTATATTCATATATATAAAAATAGATGGCCGTACTAAGACTAAAAAAGTGAAAGAAATTCGGAGTGTCAGTACTATATATATATTATATATGTATATAGAGAGATATTTGTGTGAGTGCGTGCACATGTAGAAGTGTCAATAGTTCAGCAAGAGAATTCCCTTTCGATACAATAAACAATAGGAAGAAAGTCGCTTCTATGAAAAGTGAAGATATCGATCCAATTACTATTATGGGCTGTTTTTAAATTGGCCATTTGGGTATGTTGAATAGCACGGGTTCAAGAGTTCAATTCTGTTCAGGGTCAAAAGTGAAAGTAAGAAAGATTACTGTATATAAGAAATTTGTGTGTGTGTGGTGGGGATTGACAGTCTGTCTAATGTTTCAAATTAAATTCAAGGACTGTGAAAAAGTTATTGTGGATGGGTAGTGTTAGGGGACAAGGGGGGTCTGCAGAGGTTTGTTAAAAATGCCAAGATTGGGGTACAGCCATGTGATTGAAGCCTCACCCTTTTTATGAGCCATGGTGGCGCAGTGGTTAGAATGCAGTACTGCAGGCTACTTATGCTGACTGTCAGCTGCCTGGAATTTGGCAGTTCAAATCTCACCAGGCTCAAGGTTGACTCAGTCTTCCATCCTTCCAAGGTGGATAAAATGAGGAGACGAATTGTTGGGGGCAATAGGCTGACTCTGTAAACCGCTTAGAGAGGGCTGTAAAAAGCACTGTGAAGCGGTATATGAGTCTAAGTTGTTATTATGCAAAATCCATAAACACAGTAGGCCTCTGAAAAGAGGAGAACTTTCAGTTACATGATTATGGCTGCCATTTTGACATTTTTGATACCAACCTGCAGATGCCCCTATCGGCACTCTTGTGCCTATGTTGTAACATTTAGGTCAAACCAACTGCAACAAAAGCCTTAGTTGGCAAACACAAACTGCTGAGAGCAAAGGAATGGGAGGGTGCTACTCTTGTTCTCAGAAAGTGTCCTATTTTTGCTTCCAACCTCTCTGCCAATTCTTCCATTTACAGTTAAGAATAAACATAGTTACACCTGCATTACAAAAAGAAGAAAAACCACACCCCACCAAACTCCCAAGATATTCTCTCAGTGACTAACATCATTTTGGTGATTTGAAGTGCAATACAGAAGTATCCTAGATAAGAAGGCTTGGCTTTCCTGTGTGTGTGCATATGTACGTGCTTATTATTCGGCCTTGGAATAGCTTTATTTTCAACATGTTTCTTCTTCCCATTCTCTTTTTCTGTCTAATGGGGAAAAAAAAGAAAGAAATAAAAATAAAAGCCCATGTCAGGTCCCCTAAATCTCCTTCCCACCCTGCCTTTTGCTTTCCAAAGCATAAAAGCAAATCATATTCTGAAAAGTCTTCTAGAATAAAAGTGTGAGAGAAGAAATCGCTGAGAAGCAGACATCGCCTTCCTCAGATGGAAATCAGAAGAGGCTCTTCTAGGGCCCGGCACTCTTTGTGAAAGTGCCAAGCCGGGCAGGGCGCAGAGCCGCTTCTTTCTGGTAGAAAACCGTAAGGGTTGGTGGTGTGGTCCATTGTCTGAGGGCATCAGAAAAGGAGCAAATTGGCTGTTCTGTTCTTTTTTCAATAGCTAAAAGGCAGTCAGGGCTGACCGGAGCCAGGATTATCTGCAGTGTCTTTGCAGGAGAAAGACCGTAAGAAGGAGGAAGCCCGTGAGGATGGATGGACAGGGCTGGCTGGCTGAAGAGTCCACTTCCCTCCTGTCTGAGTCAATGAGAGGAGTTTCTGTGGTGATGAATTCAAATTCTGTTGGACAAATATCATCCGTACAGCCGCTTCCACTACCGGAGCCACTAGTCTCCTCACCTGTAGGATCAGGGAGAGAAAGAGAGAAATCAGGGAAGAGCTTTAGTGAACACTTCAGTTCGGTTTCAAGCTGTACACTGAGAATGGAGTAACTCCAGGTGACTTTCATTGTCTGAGAACTACTGCCTGATGGGTCTGAGTGTACCAGTTGGTGGATTGTCAGCTTCCAGGAGGGCTGGTTCAGAACTCCTTCCCAGGACCTCATAGTAGGTCCAGCATTGACCATAAGGCAGGGATGTTACATGTGGAAGAAGGATCTGCCAGGGTCACAGCTGAAAGCCAAATCTGGCTCTAAGTTTTGCCTCAGTTTAACTTCCCAATAAGCAACTAAATCAGTGGTGGGATTCAAAAAGGTTTACCACCGGTTCGGCGGGCATGGCTTGGTGGGCGCGCTTTGCGCATGTGCACACAATTTGCGTGCGTGCGCATGACAAATATGCACTTTGTGCAGATGCAGAGGTGTTCCAACTTTACATTACATTACATTTACAGTGAGTGGGAACATTCCAAAGTGAATGTTCCAACTCACCTCCTGCAAACCTGAACTCTCCTGGTTGCTTCAACCGCTGCCACGCGGCACTCTGCTGTGCCGCACAAAGCAGCTGTACTTCAAAAGCAGAGGATTGAGGTGAGTATGGAAGCCCAGGCAGGCGGGTGGGCCCAACTGCAGAGCGGTGAAGACAACTGGTTTGGTCTCTGGTGCTCATCGCTACTACCGGCTCAGCAGAACCAGGCAGAACCGGTAGAATACCACCACTGAACTAAGTTTGGAAGATCATTTAAAAGCAGTTTATTAGGGTACCCTGATAAAGGGGGGGTCTCTCTATATAAAAGGGAAAGAGAACCTCGAGTCCCATGTGTCCCTCCTTATTATACTTAACAAAGAAAATGCAAGAGGGAAGATGATTGGACAGAATGAAAGTAACCTCCCCTTTGCATAGGAAAACAGCTACATGTAGTCAAATATGTTACATATTTGCATCTCATAATTACCACACATGTTCATTAAAATTAGGTCTGACGTCAGAAGGGGCTTAATTGTAAGGAAGTTGTACTAACAAACTTTTCTTATCTGGAGCTAGTCTCCAGCTTATCAGTTTAGGAATGTTAAAGCTAATAAATCTGAGCATCGTTTTAAAAGAGAGAAAATAAATCAAATTAAAATACAAGGTAACTATGTTAGTTAACCAATAACAAAACCCATGTTATTTGCCCCTCATAATGGAGGCACTCTCAAAAGGCCACACATTGAAGCAAACATAAGGACCGAATTATTTAATTTGAATTTTTGAAAAATATACAGCTGCCTTTTTAAGACACTTCAGTGGGAAGACTTGTCAATAAAGCTACTCAGTGGATACAAATTATTAAAATACCCCTTGAGCCATAAGGCTGGGCCCACAGAAATAACAGAATTGAAATAGCAAACTGAAAATCTATTAGCAAATTGCAACCTGGATATTTCCACAAATGTAGTGAGAAGTACAGCCAGGGGTGGGATTCAAATTTCTTAACAACCGGTTCTGTGGGCATGGCCTAATTTGTGGATGTGGCTTGGTGGCCACGTGACTGGGTAAGCATGGCTTGTATGTAAATATTGATGTAAATATTGATTTGTTTTATTAAAAAAAGCAACTTTTACCCAAACCAGGCAAAGCTGGCAGGCAGATTAAGTTGCTCACAGAATCACAGATTCATTTAGGGATCTACCATTCTGCAATCTGCTACCTGAGTCTGCACTGAAAAATAGAAGCTTCAGTCCCAAGCAAGGTTCAGCTTTGTTTTTAGATTAGCTAGAAAGCAAGAAATCCAATGATTTCCTGCTTTCTAGCTAATCTAAATCTCCCAGCAGAGCTGATAGTTGGAACAGCTGATGGTTGGAAAATAAAAGGAAAAATAGCAACTTACTAAAAATTAGGCTAACGCAGAGAAATTGGATGGCACACATGCCAGGTAAAGAGTGAGTGGGCAGGGTGGGGCGAGGCAGCCAGCCAGTGGTATGATTTGCCGGTTCTCCGAACTGGGCAGAATCATAACAACCGGTTCTATAGAACTGGACTGACCAGGTAGAATCCCATCCCTGGGTATAGCAGTGTTTTTACAGATGTTCTTAGCCGGATTTACTGAAAAATAACTTTTTCTTTTTTTTCCAGAGGGACATTTATTTATTAATATTTCATTTAAAACAAGTTATTTGGTCTTTGCACACAGGAGGGCTGTATATTAAAAAAAATTCAACACAGTATAATAATGCTAGAAAAATGAATAAAATATCTAATAACAATAAGCCAGCATTCCTCCTAGATAATGCACCTGTGTATGGTTTGCCAGATAGGACAGCACTCCAGAGGGTTAAAGTCATTGCCCAGAAGATCATTGGTTGCCCTCTCCCCTCTTTGGAAGAGCTTTATAGCTCCCGCTGCCTTAAGAAAGTTCAAAACATTCTCAAAGATCCATCTCATCCTGGGAACCCTTTATAAAAGAACTATTACCATCTTGCAGACGGTACAGGACAATAAAAATAAGGACAAATAGACTGAAAAACAGCTTCGATCCCAGGGCAATAGCTCTGTTGAATTCTACTGTATAGTGCAATATCAATGCAATATCAGGGTTTTTCAATTCAATGTATAGAATGTGAAGGATGTATTTGTGTTTTATTTTTATAGTCATAATATACACTGAAGATGGTATTTAATTTTGTTGTACGAGGTGCAATGACAGTAAACTAAACTAAACTAAAAAAAATAATACAGGTAGTCCTTGACTTACAACAGTTCATTTAGTGACTGTTCAAAGTTACAAGTTATGACCTTTTTTACACATTATGACCATTGCAGCACCCACAATACTCTTCATTCAGAGTTTGTGGGAAACAAACTGAATAGTATTGTAAGCCCTGAAGTTGGCTTAATACCGTTAAAAAACTGGAGCAGTGTACCTGATTAGATTAATATGGAAAACCCTTTTTCCCACCTCCATTTATGATATGACCTTACTTACTCTGCCCAATGGCCCACTCACAGTGGTTGTCTAACCACCAAAAGCAATTACAGCACTGGATACAGGAAGAAGACAGCCATTAATTTCAGCGTAGAGTGCTACTAGCGTTAGAAGTCAGAAAGCAAGATTGCAGCAGAGAAAAGTGCCTACATAATGTCTTACTTGTGTCCTGAAAGTTCACATCATTTCCATTGTATGCATTTTTTAGTTTGTTGGTCATTACTCTTAGCGCCATAATTTGCTGTCTTATGTAGGTATCAGGCCGGGTGATGTCCACATCAACCTCAGGATTATTAATCTGATTGGTGAGTCCATCATTCATGATCTCAGGTAGATACCTGTACACCAGAATGGAGAATAAGGACACATCATTGTAATGCTTACACTTCCATGGCATTATTCACGGAGACAAGGACATTCATCCATGATATAATCATTCATCTTTTGTGATAAATATGCTTACAGGATCATTTACTCATTCTGTGGTGTCTTATGTTTCGGGGAGGGGTGTCTTCCTAGAATGGACGGAAACAAATAGTTCCCTTTTCCAAAAATAAAATCACTGTATTTCCTGAGTAACCATGGCTCAAAATTTGAAAATTCCTGAATGGTCTATTCTACCAAGAAAGATTTTTATTAATTATCTATCTATCTATCTATCTATCTATCTATCTATCTATCTATCTATCTATCTATCTATCTATCTATCTATCTATCTATCTATCTATCTATCTATCTATCTATCTATCATCTATCTAATCTATCTAGTCAAGAGCTTACAATATAACAGAAACAAGAACAAACATAAGTTTAAATACAAGAAATAGGAACTAATAATTGGAGACAATAGGGACGGAAGGCACGATTGTGCGCTTATGCACTATCCAAGATAGATGGAAGAGAATATTTTCATGCAATACCTGTTTATATTTTAAAGAAATGATTTACTGTTATTTATACTGGTGTGCAATGGTATTAACTTTGTTAACTTTGCATAAAAGAAGCAAATAATTTCATACTAAAAATCGGCACGACTTACTTCTATGCTCTTCTTTATGCTGCCCTGTTGGAATAACCAGGAATTAAGAGCCCCAGGTTTTATTAAGAGAAGGTAAATGAAACTTTGGTCCCAATGAAATAGATGACCCTTGAATATTTGAGAGCTACTGGTTTCATAAGAATTAAGTACATACATTTGGAAAATAATTCTCTAGCTAATGGAACAACATCTCATTTAAAGGACAAATCAGAAGAAAGTAACACCCTCTTTTTTCTGTATCTATGAACAGTTCCTAATATAATATGCAACACTCCAAAATGAAGCATGAAACAGAGGTGGTATTCAGCAGGTTCTGACCAATTCTGGAGAACTAGTAGCGGAAGTTTTGAGTAGTTTGGAGAAGAGGTAAATAGCACCTCTGACTGGCCCCGCCCCCATCTATTGTCTGCCTCCTGAGTCCCAGCTGATTGGCTGGGTCTTCTTTTGTTGCCCTGCACAGGAGAACGGAGCTGGAAAGCAGGTTAGTGGGGTGGGGAGGGAATAGGATTTTGCAGTAACCTTCCCCTGGAGTGGGGTGGGATTGGAGATTTTACAGTATCCTTCCCCTGCCACACCCAGCAGGCCATGCCCACCAAGCTACGCCCTTAAGCTTGCTTATTGGATTTCCCTTCTGATTTGAATATATTAAAAAAGTGTTGTAATATTTTTATATGTTTACCATGAGGAAGAATAGAATAGTAACCGCATACTTTCTGGGATTACTCACAATTGATGATGTTTTTATAGCAAAAGTAAAAAACGACTAGTGATCCATAGATCCATATTGTTAACCACGTTCTCCCAAAATGCGCATAAATTTATAGAAAGAAAAAAAAGCATCGAGGAGCTTCATCTTCTTTTGGTATCTTTTTTTTTTAAACAACCCTCTCCTTTCTGTCTGACTTGGGTTAAAGTAAGAAATTGGTCAAGCCTTCTCAGCATAGGCCAGTGGTGGGATTTAACATTTTTTACTACTGGTTCTGTGGACTTGGCTTGGTGGGCGTGGCTTGCTGGTCATGGCAGGGGAAGGTTACTGTAAAATCCCATTCCCTCTCCACCCCACTAACCTGCTTTCCAGCTCCGTTCTCCTGTGCAGGGCAACAAAAGAAGTCCCAGCCGATCAGCTGGGACTCGGGAGGCAGAGAATAGATGGGGGAGGGGCCAGTCAGAGGTGGAATTTCTGTGCCAGAAGAGAGAATGTTCTTTCTGCGCCAACTCAGAAAGCTCAAACTGCCCAAGGAGCTGCTGATCCAGTTCTACAGAGGAATTGTTGAGTCTGTCATCTGGGCCTCTATATCTCTCTGGTTTGGTTTTACAACCCAACAAGACAGACACAGACTCCAGAGAGTAATTAGGATTGCAGAAAAAACAATTACTACCAACCTGCCTTCAGTCAAGGATCTGTATACTGCATGAATCAAAAAGAGGGCTGTGAAAATATTTACAGACCCCTCACATCCCGGACATAAACTGTTTCAACTCCTTCCCTCAAAACGATGCTAGAGAGCACTGCACATCAGAATAACTAGACACAAGAACAGTTTTTCCCCAAACGCCATCACTCTGCTAAATAAATAATTCCCTCAACATTGTTCAACCATTTACAAAGTCTGCACTACTATTACTATTAATCTTCTCATCACCCCTTATCACCCATCCCCTCCCACTTGTGACTGTATGACTGTAACTTTCTCACTTGTAACCTTACGATTTATATGGATTGTTTCCTAGTATGATTTGATTGCTTATTGTACCCTATGGCTATTATTAAGTATTGTACCTGATGATTCTTGACGAATGCATCTTTTCTTTTACGTATACAGAGAGCATTTGCACAAAGACAAATTCCTTGTGTGTCCAATCACACTTGGCCAATAAAGAATTCTAATTCTAATTCTATTTGCTGGTTCTCCGAACTACTCAAAATTTCTGCTACTGGTTCTCCAGAACTGGTCAGAACGTGCTGAATACCACCTCTGGCATAGGCCTATAGTAGTCTTTTCATTTTACTCTTCATTCACACGTACAAACATATGCCCACAGAGGAATTTAACCCAACATATTGTTTAAAAGATGTAAGTTATAAGTTGTAAGGAGATGTAAGCTGCCTAGAGTAACTTGATAGTGAGACGGGTAATATTTATGTTTAATAAATATAATATGCATGGGTGTTTTTTTTATTTAGACAAATCATATACTCACAATGTTATAAATTTATTATGGTAATCGGCATGAGTTTTTACACTGATACTCTGCCCAAGTTCAAGAATTTGGAATTTCTGGCATTTGTATGCATTTTTTCAAATTATTCCAATTACAATGGAGAGAGATAGCTTTAGTTAGTTCTGGACAAAGAATGCCAGTCCTTTTCGTGTCCATTTGGCAAAGGGTTGCAATGCAGAGCAAAGACACTGCATGGGAGTTCCATTAATAAACATTGTTTTTATATATATATTTTTCTCACTTACTTAGCTTTGGTGTGTCCATTCCAACAATCCTCTTCATTAGACATGCCAGCAGTCACTGTTTCTTCCTTGCAGATAGTGTAGGGTAACGTAGACCAGAACTTTTTGGAAAGCTTTAGTTTTTCTTTAATGTCAATTACCTAATTGCAAGAGAAAGGGAAGGTATTGGGTTAAAAAAATCGGTAAAGCCCATTTCTGAATAATAGTATTGTGGTAGTAACAAAGAGCTCAATAAATATAGTGTATGTACTAGGATCGGGAAGGAGTGGTGCGGTGGCCTAGAGGTGAAGCTCTCACCTCATAATCAGGAGGCTGTGAGTTCGATCCTAGGTAGAGGCAGATATTTCTCTCTCTGGGCACAATTGGAATATATCTGCTGAGCAAAACTCCGCATTGGTGACAGGAAGAGCATCCAGCCATTCAAACACTCTGCTAGCTCCATTCAGTTGCCCAGACTCCACCCTACATGGGATTATGTTAAATGATCAGGGTCAGGCTACAGGATAAAGGCCTATGGCCAAGCAGGCTGGGATCCTTGAATGACATATCTGCAACAACCCAGGATATGCTAGGTTGGCCCTACAGTGACAATTAGCAAACGCTCATGCACACGCAGCTTGGCTTGCACAAGTTGAGTGGTGTCTGCACGTACCTGCATGCCATCTTGTTGCTCGTGCAAGTTGAGCTGCGCACTTGTATGCACTGGCCCTGCTGCTTGCGCCATCCAATTTCCCTCTACCCACTCCCACTGGGGACACCAACCTGCTTTAAGATGCATCTCTCTATATGTGGAACAACACCATCCTTCTCCCTTCTTGAACTTGCATTCTTGTAGGAATACTTTTTCTGTTTCTTTTAAGAAACATTTAACTCTTCACATCTTCAACTGCTAAATGTCCCAATTTTTACCAATAAATTTGGGTATAAGATAAATATCCATAATCTGGTATTTGCTGATATCAAACCCTGGGTGGGTAGATATTAAACACTTGTGAAATGCATAGTATCCCACTCAGGCTAGGAGACACCACTGGCTGCCAAAACTGAATATCTCCCTACATATATTGTATGTAAACACATTCCACAACAACTGAACAGTGACTATGACTTCACTAAAGCATTGTCATCCCTACGAGGCTACATTTTTGCTCTTATTCATTCCAGAAATGGATTTGTCACCATCGTGAAATTACCACACCCACAACTACTTTAATAGCTCTAGAATTGAGCTATTAGAAGGGCCTCTGTATCGTTTTAATGCATATCATTGCTTGCTGATTCTTATCTATCTTTTTACTTGCAAGACACAAGAAGATGCAAATAGAAACCATGGAAGAATTCAAGTTCTGATCAAGATTTTTGCATGGCTCTCCAAAATCTGTATATTTTCTGGGTTTAACTGCATTAAACGCAGCGATTAATGCAGAAATTTGAAGTTGCCTTACTTATTATTACTGATTTTTCTGTAATATGTAATGAGAACCAGTTTGATCTAGTGATTAATGCATCAGACTAGAAAAATCAGGTGAGAATTCTGACCTAAGCATGAAAGCTCACTGGGTAATTTTGGGCCAGTCATTTTCTCTAAGCCCACCCCGCCACATGGGATTCTTGTGGGAAAAATAGGAGGAAGAAAGAAGATTATATCATGAATGTATTTTGCAAACTCATGCCTTTTGAATTTTTAAAAGTATAACTTTTAACAAATTTCATTTTATTCTTTTTTTTTAAAAAAAACAATGTTACTTATAAAGGCGGGTTAAACATCTAATGTAATAAATAAATATATAGAACTTCAACATTAGGCATTTCTGAAACTGCTGGATAATGGTCTGTATATAAAGATTACCATGAAGATAAAAGTTAGACAGAACTAAAGAAAAAACAGAAATTTTAACTATATCTGACTAACTGTAATCACATGAAATAATTCCAGTATAAAAATGCCTTCCGTTCTGCTAGTCCAAGTCTCTTGCTTGTGTGTGTGTGTGTGTTGGGTGTGTGTCTGTGTGATATTTCAAAAATTACTACTGCTCCCTTCAAGTATGACAAGATTTGAGGCTTTCTTGTCCTCTAGATGGCAATATTGACTAATGCTTTCTTTCCCACACTGCTTGGGACACAGGAACTCCATACAAAATATATCCTAAATAAAATTGTAGATTATTTTATTGAATATAAAACTGACAGGACTGATATTTTAAAACTTGAAACTGACAGGCTGCTATTTTAATGAGGTCTGCCAGAGCCAAGGTTAACCAAAACCTTCGTTCATTACAAAATGTTAAGACCTCAATTCGCAGCAAGTGAAGGAAGAACATTACGCCTAGTGATATCTTGACAGGGTTCTCAAAATTGCATCGTGAATGTGTTTTGCAAACTCATGCCTTTTGAGTTTTTTTTAAAAAGTATAACTTCAAACAAATTTCATTTTATTCCTTTTTTTTAAAAAAAAAAGATAAAACACAACATGGGTAATTAACAAATGAGTATTGCATTGTAGCGGTTACAATAACATTAAGCAAACATTTATTCTAAAGAGGCTTTCTTTTGTAATTAAAAAAACTGAAAGGAATACAAACAACAAAATACACATTTTAAATTGATAGTAACCTCATACTTTACTTAAGAGCTCAGATGTGGAAGCAATTAGCTTGCTAATATCAATTAGGGTATTAAGAGCCACTTTGGGCCACATCAAAGATAGACTGAATCAATTTTTCTGTTCCTACATCAACTATCCAAATACCTTTGAGAAGGGTTTGGTAATCAGGATTTCATGGCAGGAATGCTCTTATGCTAGGAATTCTTGTTTAATACTTAATTCTTCAGCTTCGTTCGGGTATTTTCCCACATCATTGTAGTTGTGCTTTTAAAGTTGTAGCGACATTTCGGCAGAATCTCATCTGCCATCATCAGGCTTCTGTATAGTGTTCATCTGTGTGTCAGACTTTTACAGTGGTTTCAGATTTAAATTTGGGGCAGCCTATTGCTGTGCCAGAATGGTTTTTTCTTCACCCTGATTGGTTGGGAATCTTGGTCTGTGTTTATTGGTCAAACACCTGGGCACAGACAGATCCCCCCTGATACCTCCAGCTCAAACACACCCCAACCAGGCACCCAGATGAAACCTAGCTTCCTAACTAATGATAGCCGTCCATTTACCCGGTGCTAAGCTGCACTAAAGGCCTCCAATAAAGGAACACAATGTTGCCAGCCAATCAAGATACAAAAAGAGCCAAAACACAGACAGAAGATACTAGAAACACCAATCAAGCAGAACACAGCAAACTCCAAGACCAATAAACACAGGCCAAGACTCCCAACCAATCAGGGTGAAGAAAAAACCATTCTGGCACAGCAATAGGCTGCCCCAAATTTAAATCTGAAACCACTGTAAAAGTCTGACTCACAGATGAACACTACACAGAAGCCTGATGATGGCAGATGAGATTCTGCCGAAACGTTGATACAACTTTAAAAGCACAACTATAATGATGTGGGAAAATACCCGAACGAAGCTGAATGCCATATATATATATATATATATATATCTCCACCTATACATTTCAAAATCACAGAGCTCCCAATAAATTCCATTTAAAGGAACAACGCCCCTAGCTATGTTTACACTCCTGGAATTCTCTCTGCAACTCGGATGCAGATAGCATGGCAATGTTGCCCTTCTACAAGACAGAAAACTATGCATAGACCTGAAATTAATGTGTTTCTTTTCTTTTGAGGCTGCTCATTGGGCATGTACATTTTTTAAAAAATTTAAGATTAAAAAAAAAGATTCGTAAGCTGACTGAAGAAATCATGTGACAGTGTAAATGTTCCTTAATTAACAACTACTCAATCAATGTCTGTCTGAACTTGCAACAGCCCTGAACAAGTGGTACTTATGACGGGTCCTCGGAGTTCCAGTTGACACAGTTCACATTTGCTAGGTTTCGGTAAGCAAAATTTAATTGGAAATTCAGCCAGAGATTGTAAAATGGCAACCACATGACATCATCGCTTAGTGATGTGCATTGATTTGCTTAATGATGGCAACAGAGGGTACTGGAGTCACTGTTGCTAAGCAGCATGATCATATGATGTTGTGCATAAAACAACAGCAATTCCGATTCCAATTGCTGTTGTTAACGGAGGACTTCCCTGTATGTAAATAAATAAATCAGAACTGCACATGCTTAGTAGTGCAATGAACATGTTAACTCTGTGCAATTTTTATACAAACACAGGCAATTCTAGACTATGAAATATTTAAGAAAGAGTCCAGAAAGAAAAGAAAATTATTGCATTAAAAGGCTGTTGTCAGGGCTCCGACAATCCATCCCCATTCAAATCATGAGTCTCTAGTCACATCTCTCCGAGTTTTAAAAAAATCATTTATTAGGAGTGAACATGCCGGCATTACCTGGGTGCAGTCAACTCTGAGACACATCATTTATCTCACCAGAGGTGGTATTCAGCAGGTTCTGACCAGTTCTGGAGAACCGGTGGTGGAAATTTTGAGTAGAACCAGCAAATACCACCTCTGACTGGCCCCGCCCCCATCTATTCTCTGCCTCCCGAGTCCCAGCTGATCGGCTGGGTCTTCTTTTGTTGCCCTGCACAGGAGAATGGAGCTGGAAAGCAGGTTAGTGTGGTGGGGAGGGAATGGGGGTTTTACAGTATCCTTCCCTTGCCACGCCCAACAAGCCATGCCCACAGAACAGTAGTAAAAAAAATTGAATCCCACCACTGCATCTCACCCTTGACCTTGGACTTCCCCCATCCCCTGAATGTATATTCTCCAATGGGACACATCCATAGCCAAGAGTCATCAATCATACTCTCCAGTAATAATTTTGCGCACCAGAAGCTTCGGACGCCTGGCAATTATCGATGAAAATATTTAAGATATGCATTACTTTCTCCACTCCCTTTCTGCTGACAACTCTGAAAGACCAGAGAAATATTTTTGAGTTGACAGCTGTTAGTAATGATATTCATTTTCTATCCATACCATTTAGACCAGTGGTCACCAACTGGTGGGCCACGAGAAAATTTTGGTGGGCTGCAGAAAAATCTCACCCCCTGAGCACCCCCCAAAACAATTAATCCAGGCTGTGCAGAAACACAAGGCTGTGCCATTCACATGGCCCGCAGTAACCCTCCCCTCCCACTCACTCCTTACCCGGCAAACTTGCCTGCTAAAATTGCTATTTTTCCTTTTTCTGACCATCATCTGTTCTGCTGTGCAGGGAGATTTAAAATAGTTAGGAAGCAGGAAATGGTTGGATTTCTTGCTTTCTAGCTAGTCTTTAGATCTTCAGCTCTGCTTTTAAGCACAGCCGAACCTCCCTTAGGACTGAAGGTTTGCTTGCAAGCAAATTCAGTGCAGACTCAGGGCAAGCAAATTTGAGAGACTGAGCTAGCTGATGGCAGATAGATAGACCACTGAGTGATTCTGTGAGCAACTCAATCTGCTTGCTTTACCTGATTTTGGGTAAAAGCTGCTCATTTTAAAAATAAAAAATTTAATATTTACATGCATGGTGTGTTGTGAGTTAATTTTGTGAGTTCGCTTGTTAGTAAAATTTATGAGTTTGCTTGCAAGCAAATTTTATGTGACAGACTGAGCTAGCCGATGGCAGATAGATAGATTTCTGAATGAATCTGTGATTCTGTGAGCAACTCAATCTGCCTGCCTGTTTTGCCTGATTTGGGGTAAAAGTTGCTCTTTTTTATAAAAAATTCAATATTTATATTAATATTTATAATATTTACATACAATCCATGCCCAGCCAGTCACATGACCACCAAGCCACACCCACAAATTAGGCCACACCCACAGAACCAGTTAGTGGTCCCTGGGATCTAAAATTATGAGTTTGGTGGTCCCTGAGGTCCAAAAGGTTGGCGACCTCTGATTTAGACCAAAGTTTCCCAACCTTTCCATGGGCTTTGTGGTCCTGTGGGGAGAGGGATGTGATGATTCTGCACAAGGGGTGGGCAAGTGCAAGTATGTGCAGCTCCATTTGCAGTGCAATAACAGTAGCACTTAGACTTATATACCACTTCACAGTGCTTTACAGCCCTCTCTAAGCAGTTTACAGAGCCAGCCTATTGTGCCCCCAATAATCTGGGTCCTCATTTGACTGACTTCGAAATGATAGAGGGCTGAGTCAACCCTGAGCTGCCAAACTGCTGGCAGTTGCCATGGCCCAGTTCTTTTCTTTTTTAAAAAAATAATTTTTAATTTTATTTTATAACATCCATACATTCCAGTTTCAATTAAACACTGTGTTGTCTGGTTACAAATCATTTTAGGAGAATAATCAAAGTGTTTACAACAATATTCATTACATTAGTATCAATTATAATAATATTAATAATAATGACAATAATATTTAACCTCACGGCCCAGTTCTGAACGGTTCAAGGCCTGGATCATTGGGGATCTGTGTCTTAGACAGATTTTTGCAGCCAAAATAACACCAAGAAGCATAGCACTCACAATATCAAGTATATTATGGAATGTATGATTATAGGGACTATTTCATCATATCTGTACAGTGTTATCTTAATTTGGCAGATTTTTTGAATCATATTGGTTTATGGGGGAAAAATATAACTAGAGAGGTCGAACAGAAATAAAATGTAAAAGCCTCCAATTTCGATAACTTTCACATTACAACTCTTAAATGATAATTACAATGTTTGTTTGAATAAATCAATCAATACTTAATTACAAAATAGTGCTGATGCTAACATGTTTTTAGAGACTCAATCTAAGGTAAAAAATTTTTTTAGAGGGACAATGATTTCATTATCTCCATTGAGGCCCTAAATCATATTTGACTAAATTGCTTCATTCCTAATTAATACTTCTAGAAAGTATGAACAACAACTGCGCTGGTTGCTTAATTTGGAGAGTTGAAATATCTACTGTACATATGATACTGGGTTCCAGATATGGGAAGTATCATTTGACGACACAACAGAATTTATACATAACTGATATTTCAACTGTGTCATGGTAAGATCTGATCACATTTTTAATGCATTATAAATAAGGAAAATATGTCATGTATTGTGGCAATTAAATGTGGGTATAGCAGGTACAGTGGAGCCTCAGGTTGTGACTGTAATCCGTTCCAGGATTTAGGCCGCAACCTGATTTGGTCGTGACCGGAAGCATGACCATCTGTGCATGCGTGGAATCCCTGCCCCCAAAATGGTGCCAAAGGGGAAATCGGTGCGGAAAGGGAATCTTTCCGCACTGATTTTGTTCCCCACCCGATTTTTGAATTGTGACCTGATTCAAAAATCGAGTGAATTTTTTCTTTGCCACCCGATTTGGTCGCGGACAGAAGCGTTCGTCCCCCAAGGTTCCACTGTACCTGAGATGCAAAATCCAGACAATCACAGGATGGAAGAGTTGTGCATCTTTGCTGCCATCTACTGGATATTTCAATTTCTGCAGAACCTTTATGTCCATATATGTTCTAGTTCTAAGGGTCTCGGCTCTGCTTTTTAGTTTAGAATATTGATTATCAGATTTACTGGATTATATAAATACATTTTATATAAATAAAATCTTCCTTGCTCTTTATTGGTATGAGATTCATACGGATAAGGTGCTTTTTGCTGCAATATTTAGACAAGGGAGCCATGGACGGATTAGGTAATCAGGAACTATTATTTCAAAGTCTTCTGTGTCAATACAGGTAGTCCTCAAATTTCTGCTTCGCCCCAAAATTCTGTTGCTAAGTGAAACATTTGTTAAGTGAGTTTTGTCCCAGTTTATGACTTTTCTTGCCACATTTGTTAAGTGAATCACTGCAGCTGTCACGTTAGTATTTATTTATTTATTGAATTTATATTATAAATTTATATTTATACTAACTGTCCAGGGCTATGTGTGGTCCAGGGGCCACGGATGGACATACCTGAGACAAACTGTCAGGATTCCTTTTGGACCCAGTTAATACAAAAAGACAATATATAAAATGAAAAGTGGCTCTCCTTTTCCTGGAGGACTTACTTTACGAATACTAGAGAGGAACATTAAAAAGTTAAGTTGTAAATCTCATTCAAGAACATTGAAAGCATTCTGCACAATACACATTTTATTATACAACTGAATATAAAAGTGCTGGCATAAACACACTAGCATTTTAAAGATGAAGAGCTGGGAGTTTTTTCTGTGCCACTTCTTTTGTTAAGTGCCAACATACAAGGCACAAACATTAATCTTTTCAATAAAGTAAAAGCAAAATAGTAAGTATTCAGGTAACTAAAACCCACAGAATACAGTAGTCAGTTCCCATACTCATTTAATTGCAGCAGTATAATTCTCTATCAATTCAGCATTTTAAAAGTGATTTTTAAAAAAGTAATCCTAATTAAATAACAATTAATAAATTATGTGATGTTCATAGGTACAGAGCAGGGTTCATAAAGGCAATTTTATAGATTAATACCATACCTCAGTAAATTCCTTCTCTTCTCAAAATTTTGATGAATGCCAGTGTGCACATGTGAATGTTGAAAATGCAAGACAAATTTTCTGGATATTTTTCTAAACCAGGAAACAGTGACAGACACCTAAATGTGATTGTCAAAGTTCATTGGTGTCAGTCTGAGATGTGGAAAAATGAGTATTTATTTTTGGTCATTCTTGAAATCCATTTGAGATTATCAGCATTCAGAGGTAAATACTAACATTCCCAAAACATAAGGGCTGATATATCTGCTGCTAAACTGCTTAGGGACCAATAAGGAAAATAAACATAAGGACATGTGGTCAATTATGCTCAATATTAGGTTAGGGAGCAGACACAGAACAGTCTATGGGGCTAGAGGCAGAATTATTTAGTTAATTAATTAATTCTTAGCTGTTTAGACTCAGAAACTAAGCCTCAAAACAAGATAACTATAGTATAGGGTAAATTAAGCCTTTCTTGGTTCTTCAAGTCACTTAATCTGTTTTATCTGTTTAAGAAGGACTAGAAGCAACACTAGGATTCTAGATTCCTGATGGGACTACTACAAATGATATGGACACTTGTGTTAGATAATTTTTCAAGGGCTGGTTGCTAAGAACACATGCAAACAGGAGTGTTACCATCACTATCTTCACAGTTGTTGATGGACATTGCTTTACTAATAGTGAAGGAACAACACCATGCTCCACTTTCTTAATTGTACACTTTTTTCACCACTTCAGTATTATTATCCTGACTTGTCACCTTCAGAAGGAATCAATATACCTCCCATTTGTTGATTTACATTTGGAGAAGGTGACTTCCACACCAGCCTCATCTCAAATTGCTGCACTGGAAGTATTTTGGAGGATCTGGGCTGGATTTGCTCTCTAGGTGACCCACACACTGAAATGATTGCACACTGTTTTCTTTAGGGTAAGCAGTATACCAAGTGCAGAAACTGTAAGGCAAAGACATTAAATAAGGATATAAATATATCGGAGCATCATGCTTCAATGTTGACCTTGTTGAACTTGATTAATGAGTTTTGGGTGAGTTGCAAGACACTCTATTAATTGCTGCAAATTGGAATTGATGGGTAGAGTTTTCAGTAATTATATGTTCTGCATTTACAGTATATTGGATTTATTAATTATTTAGGTATTCTTATCCCATGTGGTTTTTCTCAAATTATATTAAATGTGAATAAGAAAGAGGTTTCTATGGATATTGACACAGTAGGTGAAAGTCTTTTACCCTTTGAAATAGGGTAATGTTCTAAAAATGAATCAAATTTCCAGAATCAAATTTCTATACATATAGCAATAGCAATAGCACTTAAGACTTATATACCGCTTTATAGTGCTTTACAGCCTTCTCTAAGCAGTTTATGGAGTCAGCATATTGCCCCCAACAATGTGGGTCCTCATTTTACCCACCTCGGAAGGATGGAAGGCTGAGTCAACCTTGAGCATGGTGGGATTCGATCTGCCAAATTGCAGGCAGCTGGTGGCAGCAGAAGTAGCCTGCAGTACTGCACTCTAATCATTGCGCCACTGAGGCTCTAATATATTTCTGGAAAATGTTTTTAAAAATCACAATACGTTACTCTCTAAATGTCTATGTTTTGCTACAAAAATAGCATTGAAAAATGTATCAATTAAGGTTGGGGGGTTTGGCTTTCTGAATACTGAATTATATCCAAATTATACCACTATGCATATTTTGACTGGTATCAAACTTTGGATGACTTCATTTAATATTATCCTTCTTGGGCTTTTTAAAAAAATATTTACAGGTAGCAAATTGGTTAACTGAACCGTTTGGAGTTCATAATATAATAGATTAGATATAAGACCTATCACCATTATATAAGTTTGAATGCTGTGGATACTGAACACACTGGAAAATAGCAATTTAATTTTTGTTCTCATATTTATATGATGTTATCGGATAAATCAGATCTTCAAATTAATTAAAAGCAAGTTTTATAGAAATTCGAATGGATGCTGCTATTTTTACTTTAGATCAATTATCAAATGATCAGTTTCAATATTAAACAGACATTTGTCATTAGTCTATTGCCACCTCCTGACAATATTGGTAACACAACATATGTTGATTTGGGCCAGAAGCACTTTCAGCTTCAAAAATCACCTAACTTATTAGAATTGATTACAAAATCTTGAGATTAAAAATTCTAAAATTTATCATCATAAATACTTGCTGATAAATAAATTCAATATTCAGATTTTAAACACTAAATGGAATAAGGAATTGGAATTTTCCATTTTGTCTAAAGATTGTCATAACTTCTTTGCCAAAACGTTTAATCAATTTTCAATTATTAATTATTCAACAAAAATAATATTTGGAACATATTGGTCAATTCTGAATTTGCTCTTATTTCTAAGAAGTGTTTGTTTAACACTGTAAAGGAAAATTTATCAACTAAGTTACCCAACTCACTGAAGATCTAATGTTATGTGTGGATTATGAAGGGATTGTTATAAACTATAATGGAATATGATAGTCCTTTACTGAAAATTTTGTGTAAAATTCTAAATACAATAGAATGTATAATTTAACTATACATTACCACATATATATGTAAATGAACAAGATATTCTCATTTATGAATAATCTAGTTTCCCTTTTTTCTGTTTATTTAAAGGCAAACAAGTAAAAGGGGAAAAAGAGGTAATTTAGAAAGAAATTTAATTAAATATATATGCACTGGTACCATTTCCACATCTTTCTATTCTTGCAAATTATTCCTGCTTCCAATGTAGCTATATATTAGTTCATAAATTGTTTGTTGTTCTTTAAATATCTTAAAATTTCTCCATACATATTCCATACTTTAGGAAACACTATTTCAAGCTATCCAAATTCATCTACTTACTCTTCATTTTTGCCATACTATCTAACATTATTTACAAATAATTTGTGTTGCAGCATCTTCTGCACACAAATGAAATTTAAGTCCACTTTCCCAACCAACATTCTCACCACAAATATTCCTTACATATTTATCCATAAATAGCAATCATGGAATCATAGCATATTCATATATTTTTAGTCCATGACCAGTGATGAATGATTTGCTATGGACTCAGTTTATTCTCACAAATGTTTTACTTCCTTTATATATTTTACTTATTGCAGATAGGAATCAACCTACAATTTCATATTTCTACAAAACTTTTCATAATTCTTGATATTGATTTTATTGTATGTCTTTTCTAAGTGACTATTTTCACAATCATACGTTTCTCAATAACCTTCTGTAAATAAAAAAACTCAGGTTTGCAAATTTTCTGCTCAGGGAATTGCAGTACTTCCCCAGTTTTTCCCACTAGCACCTCTTGTATACTTTTGATAATAGTTCTCTGAACATGTTCCAGGCATATTTAACAATCTTATCATTCTTACATTTTTGCATTCATTCTTGCTACTTTCCCCATTGTAAAGAGAGACAATAATAACATTCTTCCAATCGTCAAGCACAAAGGCAATCTTCATGTACAATACATGTTCATAAGTTACTCTGTAAACAAACCTTTTTAACATGCCTCCAGTTATATCACCTACACTTTACGATTTGTCAGCATTCTCAATTTGTTAAGAGCATTTACGGCTTTTTAAACCATCTTTTTCTTGGATACCAATACATATATATATGATATATCACTTTCTGATATATCAAAAAAATCCATTTCCATACCAACATTCCATTCAGATCCCTAAAGTATTTTTCCAGTATTTCCTAACATTAGTTTTTATCAAAAACGATTTCATCATGTTTATTTTTCATTCCACTGATTTTGAGAGAAGCTCTTTCTCTAATCATCTTCATGCCCTTCCAAAACAGATCACATTTCCCCCCATTTTCTCTCTCCTTTTTATTCTTTACAATGCCTTACTGTTTTAACTACAATTCTTTTTCTATATGCACATTATATAATAGATTTATCCCGCCCCACATTTTGCAGCAATTGTTCTATTATATGTATTTTTTTCCCCAAGCACAGTCTCCATCATTATTTTTCCAAAAAGCTTTCTTTTTCATGCTTCTCACTTAGCGTGACTCCACACTCTACTTTAGAACTTATTTTTTTAAAGTAGCTTTCACTCCTTCTTTCATGACATACATTTTCTATCCTTTCTGCTAAAGAGACAAATCTGGCTTCTGATACTTTTTCATGCAGCACTCCTGTTTTTGAGATGCTTCTCCTCTCCTTCTCCTTCCTTTCACTTCTTTGCTTTTCATTCATGTCAGTTTTCAACACAATCCATTCTGAATTCTACCCCAAAATGGTGTATCTTACATGACCTATTTTCCCTTTATATAATAAATCAAACCAATCATGCTTTTAAATGTATGTTCATTCCTTTGTCAAACAGAATTAATCTCATGATTCAAGCATGTTTTTGAAACAACCTTTTTTTACACTGGGTACTTAACAGTCATCATTCTCATTCATGATTTTTTAGCTATCTGAATGCCCCAATCATTTTTCTCTGTACTGTATTTCCTTGTTCCCAACCATCCATTCATGACTTTGTCATCCATTCCAACCTGATAATTCTTGCCTGCAGTTTTAGAGATCTGTGTCTTGACCAAATATAAGGTGAATAACCCACTATCACCTTTGCAATGAAAGTTTTTATGTTATAAAGTCAAATCCATAGCAACCCATCATTATACTTCATGAGATTTGAAATTTGAGTAGACTAGAACAACAGAGTTGGATGGGATCTTGGAAGCGTTCTAGTTCAGCCCACGTGCCCTATGCCATTCCAGATAAATCATTGTCTAGTCTCTTCTTGAAAACTATTGAAAATTATTCAGTCAATGATCAAAACAGTAAAAGAGTTGGACAGCAGAGTGCATTACAAAAATATAGCCTAATAAAAAATCTACTTACAATCGTATGGAAAATTCCAATGATACAGCTATAACATAACTCACCCCAGGCATAATATTTATTCTTTGTTACAGCAGATCTAATTCTATACTAATATGTCTGCATGCTTTAATAGCTGTGACACAACATTTCGCTACATTATATGCTTATTGTGTGATAAGAAAAAACCCCAATATAAAACATATCTGATTATCATGGCTATTTGAAATCTGGCCTTTGAACAATAGAATTTCTGCCAACAGGAAGAGGAAAATGCGGTTACTTATCATGCATTATTAGCTCAACTTTGTGCTTTACAAACCCTGGACCATGAAATATGATGCTCTTCCGTTAATCTCAGAAATGAAATCTAATGTGAATCTCAGCTAATGCTCACCAAAACAGCAAGTGTGAAAAAAAATGCGCTCTGAGAACACAAAATGCTTCTTGACAATTGATAGACTGGATGGCTTGGGAAAACACCAATCCTGGTTAACCTTTAAACTGGGCTGCTTCACATGACACCATTGAATTGCAACTATGAAATGTTTTGATTTATATTCCAGTTTTCCACCAAAGAGAATTGAAATTTATCTGCAAGTAACAACTAAGGCATACAACTATTTGGCAATAGTTAGCAATTTCATAGTGGTAAGTGCCATGAACATTATAAAAAATACAAAATGCAGAATATAAAAAATACTAGGAAGATGGGTCTCTTGTTGTACATGCTTTTAATCACTGCAATTGATCCAGTGAACTGAAGGTGACCTAGGAAACCAGGTAACCAAACAACTGTGTTTAAAATATGTATCTCTATATATAACACATATTTTTTAACACATTTGGTTTGTTATGAGTATTGATAAATTCAGAAAAGTGTGACATCTGTAGAATAATTATGTTTTTATTTGCATGTTAGTCAGGGCGTTCCCAAGAAAGTCATTTCACATGTGAATCAAACAGTGATTGAATCCAGAAATTAATTGGCCAACTATCAGATTCATAGAGTTAGATGGGATAAAGAGGTCTTCTTTAAGATCAGCCTTGCACCATTCCAGACAACTTGCTGTCCAACCATTGTTGGAAATATTCAGTGAAAAGTTTGCTTGAAATCATCATGCTCAACTCCAGCTGTTCTATTGTTTAATAGCTCTTGTTGTCAGAAAAATTCTCTTGTTTCCGGCTTGATTCTCTCTCTTTAAAGCTTCCCCGCATTATGAATGAAGATGAACACAGGTGTTCCAGGATATTACAGGATCCAATCTGGATCCATCACCGGAATCAGAGATTTAATCTTCCAAGCTTTTGGACTCATGTTGAAGCTCATACTCACACTCTGCTAGAGAAAAGTTCCTTGAGGATGGGCTCCAGTATGAATCTGAAAGCTTTGGAAGACTAAACCTCTGGTCTCAGTGACCGATCCAGATTGGATCCTGCTTTCCTGCATTAAATCTTGTCTTACCCTTGGACAGTAAGGAGAATAAATCGTTATCTAGGTCCTTAAGGAACCAGATAATACGTGATGTAGACATCCAAGTGATTAACTATGTTTAACTATAATTCAGATCCCATAATATTTTTAGTCACCAAAAAGGCCCTTTAGCCTGTGAATACCTGTAATTAATCTTTGCTTAAGACATGTGCTGTCAGACCTGTCACAGCAGCTGATAGATTATTTGTCCATCAATGCCAAAGGCATCCTAGAAAAAACATTTAATAATCAAACCCTGCACTGAACAACCAAGTCAAACTTTTCAAATAAGTCAGGGAATTGGGGTCTGGGTCTTCATAAATATAGAACAGCACTTTTAAACTTTTGGCTGTACTAGTTTCTTGACAAGAGTCTTCAGGGAAAGAGTAGGAAGCCAAACAAGATGATTTTGTAGGATGTGAGGATAGGAGGAGTTCTTAAAGATCATCTGGTCTAACTCTTTCCAGTGAAGAAATCTACAGATTTACAGACCTCTGACAGGTCCATCCAACTATGTTCAAATAACCTCCAATGAGAGGGAGTCCATCACCACTTCTGCTGTTGAATAACTATTACTATTAAGAATCCCTTCCTAAAATCCGATCTACTTACTTCTATTTAAATCCTCCTTTTGTAACTGTGAACATTTCTCTCTGTCTGCTTCATTTCAGATGCCTGGACACAACATACCAGAAGATTTTGTTTCTCTTCAGAACAGATCTACATTACACATTGTGTAATAGGCCTATTACACAATGGAATCGCTTCCTTTCAGCAGAGAGGTGGGAAGGTAGCTAAGAGCAAATGCAGTGAGGTCAGGTTGAAGGAATGAAATGTCAAGATGGCAATCACAACCATGTAATCAAAGCCTCACCCCTTTTTTAACATGTGTTACGATGAACACTTCTGTAACCAAACAAGACAGACACAGACTTCAATGGATAATTAGAACTGCAGAAAAAAAACAATTGCTACCAACCTGCCTTCCATTGAGGACCTGTATACTGCATGAGTCAAAAAGAGGGCTGTGAAAATATCTACAGACCCCTCACATCCTGGACATGAATTGTTTTAACTTATACCCTCAAAATGACGCTATAGAGCATTGCACATCAGAATAACTAGACACGAGGACAGTTTTTCCACGAATGCCATCATTCTGCTAAGCAACTAATTCCCACACAACACTGTCAAACTATTTACTAAGACTGCATTACAGAGGTGGCATTCAGCAGGTTCTGACCAGTTCTAGAGAACCGATAGCGGAAATTTTGAGTAATTCGGAAAACCGGCAAATACCACCTCTGACTGGAGATTTTACAGTATTTTTCCCCTGCCACACCCACCAAGCCATGCCTACAGAACCGGTAGTAAAAAAAATGGAAGCCCATCACTGTTGCATTACTATTACTCTTCTCATCCTTCCTATTACCTATCTCCTCCCACTTATGACTATAACCTTGTTGCTTGTATCTTTACGATTTATATTGTTTTATTTCATTTCCTGGTATGATCTGATTGCTTACTTAGTATCCTATGACCACCACTAAGTGTTGTATCTTATGATTCTGGATGAATGTATTTTATTTTTTCTTGTGTACACTGAGAGCATATGCAGCAAAGACAAATTCCTTGTGTATTCAATCACACTTGGCCAATAAAGAATTCTGTGGCAAAATAGCTGCACCTAAGTCAGGAGAATCTGTGAGAAAGGAACAAGTGCAGCTGGCCTGTTGATTCCCCTCTCTTCTGGGAATGTGAGAAAATTCTGGGAGGAAAAGGCAATCATGTCCAAGTGTATCTGAAATGCATGAAAACCTAAAAAAATCTCATTATGGAAACTGACCAGGAACTGGATTTTTTTATTCCTTGAAAATTAATGAGCACTACTGCCAGATGGCATATGATGTGGTGAGAACACTGGAGATGTCTCAAGTAGGAAATGCAAAGGTTGTTTTTTTCACCCGTACATAAAAGCAACAATTGAGAGGATGCACTGTGATCATCCTGGCATAAGAAGTTGTGCCTGTCTCTGAATCAGTTCTTTCCCCTTTAACATCAGAAATTCTGGCAGAGGTAATACTATGCAGTGAGTTTGGCATGCTTCTACAGCTTAGCAACAATTGGTGAAAAGTGGGAATGATTTCTCAAGAAGTGTAGAGGGACTAAATGCCACGATTCACATTCAGCCGGGGAAAGAAGATAAACTACTCATTAGTGAAATTTATAACCTCCCCAAGTCCTTCCAACGTTTGTGTCATGATTCTCCTTCTCAAGTCATTAAAATGTGGCTGGCGACCAAGGCGTTGCCTGTGACCCTCTTTTACTCATTTTTCAGAAGATCCCCAGAACCATATCCCTAAAATTTGGCTTCAGTCTGATTTCCTTTGGATAAATTTACAGCATTTGGAAATAGGAACATGCCAAGAAATTTCAAGAGGGTGAAAAAGAATCAAGAAAATTGGATTTGACTCAGGTATGAGACATCATTCATTTGACTTTTGTACCAAGGATATTGAAATGATATGTCTTTAAAAAAAGTTTGATAGTCCCTTAGTCTACCCTACACCCTATAAATTTGAGCATAGATTATTGGAAAAGAAAAAGGAACCTGACCAAGACACCTAATTTTGGCAGTGCAACGGTGAAGTAATTTACTCCTGTTCACTTACTTCCTCCCATCTTTCTACTCAGTTACTTGCATGATAATGGAAGTTACATGTAATCCTTGATTTATGATTGGTTGCTTAGCAGCCAACTAAAAGCTAAATACAAACAGATTTCAAAGTTGCAACAGCTGCACATCTTGCAGTCACAAGATCACATTTTGGGCCATTGGCTCACCTTTATGGCTATATGTAATATCTGTGCACATGGGACCATGATTTTCAGCATTTTTTTTTGTCAATTTCCAGTGTTTACTTCCAGTTTTGTAAGGGATGAGCAGAAGCTGAGCTAGAGGGCAGGGCTAAATGTGTCATCAGTTCGGAGTTACCGAGAGACTGGACTTGGGTTTCTTGCTGCTGTGTAATGACTCAAAACTGATGATGCATTTAACCCCACCCTCCAGTTCAGCCTGCTCATCTCCTGCAAGTTTCCAGCAAAAAAAAAGAAAAGAAAAGCCCAGTGGGTAAAATTGACCCACTTAATGACTGTTGCAAAAAAGGAGCTAAAATTTGGGTCCCATCATATGGTAACCCACTTAACTGCAATGATTTATGACCATAATTCCAGGCTCAATTAAGGTTGCAAATTGAGGACTATCTGTACTGACAAACTGAGAATCAGTTGGCATAGTAGCTAACCATGAGTTCTAGTCCCCTAGAACATAAAAGATGGCTAGGTGACTTTGAGCTAGTCATTCTCTCATCCCAATCCATCTCATTGGGCTATTGTCATGGGGAAAATAGAAGACAGAGCATTCTGTATGCTGCCATGAGTTGTATAAAATAAAGGCAGGTTATAAATCTACAGTGATAGTTCATTTCTTCTGTGCAAATTTGGTTCATCAAGAAAGCGAATGCATTTCTGTAATTTTTCATAAGAATATGAGAATCACCAATTATCCAGAACAGCATAGATGTTGGCATAGTGAAAAACATTCATTATCTTACAACCCAATCCTAAAGCCTAACCAGTCCCATAAAGCCCCCTCTCAGATAACTGAGAATTTGATTGCAACCTAAAGGTTTAAATTTCTTTTGACTGCATTCTGCAGGGGCACACTGCTAATGTGATATAGGTCTCTGAGATATTTCTGCATAGCCAGTGTTGTGGCAACAGTTCTTAACACAGCAGAGAGAAATGAACGTAGTTCAACAACAGAAAGAGCAAAAGGATCCCATAAGTGGAAATGAAAGGACCACAATATAATTGCTTAAAGAGATTGTATCATTTAGGCATTATCTGACTATCTTCATTGGTTTTGATGTGCCTGCACAATCTTCTTATTAACACCTATTCGTACACTGAGGAATAACAAGTGAAAGAAAGCTGCGAGACAAAAGCTCCCATCTGTGCAGTTTTTCAGTTGAAGGAGCTCTGCCCCCATTTATTTTAGAGAAAAAAGCAGAAATCAGGCTAAATTGTTCCATTGCCACCTTTCCTCTCAGCATTAAGAGAGGCCATTGAGGGGACAGCTAATGGTTGGGATCCTTTAAATAGCTCTGTCAGGCCTGCTTGAGTCAGGGCTCCAGCTTTTATTTTGCCTTGTTTTCTCTCTTGGGTATGAAAATTCAGCTGTTTGCTTTAAGGATGAATGGATGCAGGCCTCCAATTAATTCCCAGGGCCCTCAAACCAGGGGTTGTTATTCAGCAGGTTCTGACCAGTTCTGGAGAACCGGTAGCAGAAATTTTGAGTAGTTCGGAGAACCAGCAAATCCCACCTCTGACTGGCCCCGCCCCCATCTATTCTCTGCCTCCTGAGTCCCAGCTGATTGGCTGGATCTTCTTTTGTTGCCCTGCACAGGAGAACGGGGCTGGAAAGCAGGTTAGCGGGGTGGGGAGGGAAGGGAGATTTTGCAGTATCCTTCCCCCGCTATGCCCACCAAGTCACGCCCACAGAACTGGTAGTAAAAAATTTTTGAATCCCACACTGCCTCAAACACCGCATAACTGTAACAGATCCGGCATCCCTGGGTATTGCTCAGGGTTTGTTTAAAGTGGCCATTCTTTTGCATGTTTGAAGGTCTGTCAGAGCAGAACTTGAGAAAGGGACAAAGGCATCAGTTGGTGAGGAGGAGCTCAAAAACAAATGGATCTTCATTTAACATGTAAGATCCGCCCTGCCTGGCAGCTGAAAGAGAGAAAAAAAAGCAATAAATTCTCCTCCCCTTTTACACACATACACACACAGACATTACACACACAGAGGGATGAAGAAAGAAGAAAAAAGCAGCCAATAGGTTGAGCTAAACATTACACTAACTTTCAAATCCCTCTGTTAACCATCTGTTATTATATTTAGCACGTAGAATAGGGAAGTTCAAACTCAAGGTCCGCAGGGTGCTTAGATCTGGACTGCGGTGGCTGCCCTGGAAACAGTGAAGGACCAGCCCACGGTGTCTCTTCCAGCAAAAACAGAGCTTGTGAGGGCCACGCGGGGGTTATAGGAGGCTGTCCTGGCTCAAAACGGGATCCCGTTTTCACTGGCAAAGTGCTCAGGCCACCACAGGTGCCCCCTGACACAAGTGATGTCAAGCTGGCCGCTCCTACACCAGCTGCCTTGAGGTCAAACACAACCCTGATGAGGCCCTCAATGAAACTGAGTTTGGCATTCCTGGCGTAGAAAGTCTGCAAACAGTTTCCAGTCTCTTATAAAACTATCTCTAATCCATTATCTCTAATCAAAGCAGTTCACTTCATAATCTCTGCTAAAGTTAAATATTAAATATTTAATTGAAAATTTTTCCTTCTTTTTTTAACATAATTTTTGCTTTTGTTTAAATTAAGAGAAAAACAAATGGACCTTCTTCTGATGGGAATAGTTTGTACCAAAAGGACTGAGTCTAAAATGTTGGTATAACTGTAGTGCAGGGGTCTTCAAACTTGACAGCTTTAAGACTTGTGGACTTCAACTCCCAGAATTCCTCCTCCAGTCATGTTAGCTCAGGAATTCTGGGAGTTGAAGTCCACAAGTCTTAAACTTGCCAAGTTTGAAGACCCTTGCTGTAATGAAAAAAGATTTCCCAGCCTGAAAGAAAGGCTGCATTCCTTCCTGTAGGATTATTTGGGATTCGTGTCCCAAAAGTGGAGAAGTGAGAGAGAGAGAGAGAGAGTAAGAGAGAGAGTAAGTCTGATGCTTCCCATCTCTCCTGAGGCTGTGGTAAAGCTGAGGAAATACAAAGGACCCTAATATCTTCCAGTCCTCCAGCAACCCCAATGGGGGTGGAGTTGAAGGAGAAATGTAGGTCAGCTTTTAAATTAATTCTGGTTGCTCACAACGGGAGGGTTTATTTTTGAAAGAAAATATACATTCTCTTTTCTGCCCCTACCAGTTCTGTACTCTCAGTTCTTTGGTGATAGAGATTGGATGAAAGGTATGGGGGATAAAAATGACTAACTCCTAAATCACAGATACAACCTTCAAAGAGTCAGTTATGGGAAAAATACATGGACATCCAGGCACTGAATCAATCTTGATTGCATTATTGAAAGCTTGAGAAAGCTATAAAAAGCCACGAAGAAGTAAATAGCTTGGTTGGAGTTCCCAACTGGTTTCTATAGCGGCTTTTTCGTTTTATCCTGCCTGAACTTATTTTCTAAGGACTAGACACGAATAGGCTGGATGGCCTGGTCACGTACATGGGTGTAAAACACCAGGAAAGAAAGGCTTTCACAAATAGTAATAGCAATAACATTTAAACTTATATTATGCTTCACAATGCTTTACAGCCCTCTCTAAGTGGTTTACAGAGTCGGTGTATTGCCCCCAACAATCTGGGCCCTCATTTTACTGACCTCGGAAAGCTGGAAGGCTGAGTCATCCTTGAGTCGATCAGGATTGAACTTCTGGCAGTCAGCAGAATTAGCCTGCAATACTGCATTCTAACCACCGTGCCACCATGGCTCTTGATATAAAATGATCATTGCATCCATATATTTTTTATTATGCAGAGTTCCAAGCTTCCTGTCTTTGTATGTTGGGTGCTGTCATTGGTTAGTCATATTAAGTATTTCCAGTTGAATAAGAATTTGCATCTAGAACAAGCTGTATTTTACTTTGATCTTCTATCACTACTACTATGATGAACCACATCCTCATTTATTACCCCAATTTCATGTGAACCCACCAATTTCTCAGCCAGGATTAGTCATCTGTGTGAAACTTCCCATATTATTTGGAGTGCATAAACTTATATTTCTAAAACTTTCCCCCCTGTATAAAATAAAGGCAGTCGTATGTTGTTGGCCCATAATTCATGTAGACTTCATTATTCTAACATTTAGAATATAAAGTATTATAAAGAATGTTAATTATTTTGAATGACCTTTTCAATGCTGTTTGCAGTCCATAAAATCCATTTCTAATACTTCTTTGTCTTCTGCAAAGTACAGGTCAAAAATAATTTGTTCCACCAGTAAAATCTGTTTATTTAATTATTGTATTGGGTTCATAAATAATGCCAGCATGAAATACAGAATAGAGGGAAATCGGAAAAGGCATTTTTACTATTAAACTTTTGAACCACTTTGTAAAAGATGCAACTTTTGCACTGTAAATGTGAATAGGCAATTATTAATATTGGATGAAAAGGTAATGAGAAGCAGTTGTAATGTCTACTACATTCTGGTTAAATAAGGTTTTAAATTTGGGAAAGACTTTCATAAAACCAAAACAGCCTCCTCGGCTCTTTTAAAAAATAGAAAGATTTGCTGTTCTGAATGCACGAGATAATGCTTTGAAATGCCAGAGTAATAGAATGGGATTTTCATCCATTTGACCAGATATCATCTCCAAACTAGTCAAATGATGAAATATTGATATTCGAAGAACAGAATTATTTTGCTTCATGGACTGGAACGGAATTAGTAATATAATTTCAGATAGTTGGGGCTGGAGAAAGGTTCTTAGCAAAGCTTAATAATATTGATGAACACCCTCTATCTTGAACCTGCTTAATAATTTGAATGAAACCTTATGGCCCAAGGGAAACATTTCAAGGGCGGTAAGATTAGTTTCTCTCCTTTGGTTTGAAAGAGGACTTCGGCCTTGGTGTATAAAGTTCAGTAGTGGTTTTTCAAACTTTGCACCTGCGGTTGCTCATTTCTAACCCGGCACATCTTGAGACTTTTGAGTTTATTGGACACACGAATGGAAACATCTTCCGGAACTTTGTTTTTATACATCATTAGCAGCAGCAGTGCTTTTATATGATGATTAGAGAATCATATAAAAGCAACCTGGAATTAAGGAGAAACTTGCTAACAATGAGAACAATTAACCAGTGGAACAGCTTGCCCTCAGAAGCTGTGGGTGCTTCATCACTGGAGGTTTTTAAAGAAAACACCTGTCTGAAATGATATAGGGTAGTGATGGCCAACCTTTTCGGCACCAAGTGCCCAAAGTGCACATGCACATCCCCAAAATGCAACAGGTGCACACCCCGTGCATGCACCCCACCCCTGCATATGCGCACCACCATGTCCCCATGCATGCATGCATGATCCCCGTATGTGCGCATGCATGCATGACCACCACCTGTGCACTCCCCCACGCATGCATGGCAGAGATCTGAAGACCAGCTGGCTGGTGGGAGGCATGCGCACACATGCATGGCGGAGCGAAGTTGGGGAGACAGCTCGCGTGCCCAGAGAGAGGGCTCTATGTGCCACCTCTGGCAGGCGTGCCATAGCTTCGCCATCACAGATATAGGGCCTCCTCTTGAACAGAGGGACGGATTAGGAGACCTCCAGGGTCCTTTCCATTTTTATTTTGATTGACAGTCACTGTTCATCAGGATTCATAGATAGTTAGAGGATTAAGATTGGTACTTTTACAAAGGAGTTGCATCAATTACTCTTGTGGAGACTTGTGAAAGAGTTACAGTCGTTTTTCTGACCAAGGCTTCCTGAGATTGTAATTAAGCACACGCTTAGTCCAAACAACTCTTGTTTTATTTCAACGCTGGGAATGAATTATGTTCATTCCCAGCTTGTAATGAGCCCCAAACAGTCCCTTCGAGATAAGCACCCACCTTTCTCTCCTTTGAATTGCTGCCAACAACCAGAGTGCCAGATGAACTATAAAAAGTCAACTGAAGAACAAAGTCCACACAGAGCTTCAAGGATTAATCCAAACAGAACGAACGACTTTGCTTCCTATAAAGGTTTCTTCACCTTTGCCTGTCCTTTATACCTTATGGGAGGGGCAATCATCTCCAAGCCTTACTCCTGAGTCACCCCTTTTGTCACAGCTGCTCTTGCCTTCTAGCAGCTCTACGCACATGCGCACTGGGAACAGGCTCCCCTTGCTCCTCTGCCTCGCTGCTGCCAGACTCCGAAGGTTCTGAAGGCAGCACACCACTCCCAGATGGCCCTGGCCCCATCTCTGCATCGGATGCAGGACCCTCATCCAAGTCCTCTCCAGATTCCTGGACTGGTCCTCGTTCTTCCCCACTGTCCAATTCTGCCGGCTGCTGGTGAACCACAACAGTCACAAATAGTTTCCCTCCCTCCATATGTGTGTGCCTGTGTTTGTGGGGCAATGGGGTGGGAATAGGATTGTGGCTCGGGGTCATTTTTTTGTCTTTGTTGCTGCTAATAGGTCCCTTAGCATACATGCCTGTTTCCAGCTCAGAAAAACAAACCGGATGGACTTCTGAAATTTTGCTAGCTCAGCTTTAATAACCCTCATAGCAAAACATATTCAGTGATTGAATCCTGTTCCAAAAACAAAACAAAAAACAAAAGGCCAGATCTCATCTGTTAGGATTAATTTTCCAGGCCGAGCGAAGGGCCACTGTGACCTCCTTGCTCTGCTTGGCATAAACGGCAGGCTCTTCAGCTACTTTTTAAAGAATAAAAATAAATTGCTGAGCCAGCAGCAAGGCATCCAATAAACCCAAAAATCTGCAGAAATGATAACATGGCTGAGCAAGTCAGTGGGATTTTTTCTCTCCCCTTTTGATACCAAGTGATCTTGGCTTCAGATAAGAATCTGTTAGAAAGTCTGTTGTGTTTCATGTTATAGCATGGACTAGAATCAAGGGTCTCCAACCTTGGCAACTTTAAGACCTGTGGACTTCAACTCCCAGTTTTGCTGGCTGAGGAATTCTGGGAATTGAAGTCCACAAGTTGCCACGGTTGGAGACTCCTGGCCTAGATGAACATAATACGGTTAACTTTTAGGGCAAATAATATAAGGAATACATGGGTGTCTTCCCATATTTTTTCATCATGTTGCATGAAAATCATTTTAATCAATATTGGAGAATGGAGGGGTATCCAAAATAGTTTTCTGGTGATGCAATCATAGCTTGTTTTTTTTTAAAATACCCATCAGATCTACAAAGGAAATAGTGGAGCTTTGTATTCACATTCTGGTTGCATTCTTGACTTTTCTGACATATTCTGTAGCTTTTCAATGACAGGATATTTTTTTTCTTTTTGGAGAAGAAATACTTCCAATTTTTGAAAAGCTAGCTGTCTGAACAGTCCTTTGGCAGCTTTGTTGAGTTAGCAGTGCCTTCACTGGTAATAGGGGTAGACTTGATACCTAATTTTTCAACAAATGCTTTCTTTTTTATGAACTGCTCTTGTGAGATGCTCCATAACTGCAAAAATCAATGGTAATAAAATAACGCACGAGGTCACTATATTGTTGCTACTGCTAGCCTGTGTGCTGTCCTAGGCTGAAAATGAGGATGAAGCAGCATTACCTCTGTGCTAAAAGTAATCCCTCATAAAAGGATTCATTCTTATCACTGTGTTAAAAACAAAATATATCCAGGCAAACCAAATGTGTCACCCTAAATTTATATTCCTGTGTTTGACTTCTTTATTTTCCTAGAAAACTATAAGGATAAACTGAACAATTTTCATGTACAAGCCACATGTTGTTAAAATCTCAGAAGTTGGGATGTGGGTTTGAGTCTCTTCGGTGACAGACCGAAATCCGCGATCGTGCGTGGTTTCGATCTGTGCTTGCCGCCAGAGCACCCCGAGTGGGCTGGTTTCGGGGCTAAGCCACCCCATAGACATGGTGAAGAAGGGGGAGACTGCCAGCAGGGTCGAGGAGAGCCGCATCTCTCTTCCCCAGCTGGCCATTACTCCCTTTCCCGAAGGTGGTTGCAGCGGTGCTCAGAAATGGCCACCTCAAAGAAGAACTGAACCGGAAAAGAATGTGCAGGAGGAAGATAAGAAGAGAAAGTTTTGGTTGACTGGGTTAAATCGAAAAAACAACAACGTAAGGTACCCTGGAATTTAAATTTAATAACATTGTTCCTGAAGAAGATTTTGAAGCTGCGAAGGAGAGAGAGAAGGGAAAGGATTAGGTTTTTTTTCTTCCCTTCCTTATACTGACAGCTAAGAGACTTAAGCAAGAAATTGAAAAAAAATCCACTTTGACATTAATAGGCATCTAAGCTGAAAATAAAAGTCAAAGGGATAATAAAGATTTCTGGATATTTAAAATTTTTAAAAGCAGGAAAGGAGAAAAAAATAGAATAAAAGGGCAGGATCTGAAAAAATGGAGGAGACTGCCTGGAACTAAGGAATGGAACTGTAACTAAAAGGAACTTACAGTGAAATTTTAACAAGATTCCTCAAAGATACATTTTAACTGAAACTTGGTAACAAAATAATAGAACCCCAGGAAGAGAAAGTGGAAAAAAGAAGCAAGAAGAAACAGCCTTGGGTTATTTGGATTACTTGGTGATTTTCGTTTTTTGCATCTAGATGACTAAAATTAACCAGATGGTTGTTTAAAAGTCTTTAAAATGGTATCACTCTTAGAAGAACTGAAAATGGAACTTAAAAAATGGAAAGAAGATGCACAAGAAGGGAGAGGTTCTTTGGGCTTTATATTTCAATCCTTAGAAATGGAGATCTGGAACTATGAGAAACAACAAGAAACGTTTGCAGAACAAGAAGATTGGGACAAAGAAGAAGCCATCTTTAATGATCAAATAATTTTAAGTGGGGGAGAAAAAGAAAAGGGGGGAAACAGAGTGAAAGGTTTAAGACTAGAAAAAACAACCAAAAAGAAGAACAATTTGAAAGATAAGTATAATATTAGAAAGCAACAGAAGTGGGGATTACAGATGAGAGAGTTTGAAGTAGAGAGATGAGGGGGTAAAAAGGGGAGGGAGAAGAAGAGGGGGAAGAAGGCAAGGAAAAGAATTTGTAAAAGACAGAAACAAGAAATGGAGAAACAGGGAAAAGATATAAGGATTGTAACCATAAGTTTGTTTAGAGATAATGGGTGAAAATTTAATTGCAAAAGGGATTCTGCAAAGGTACATAAGATAGCATTGTTATATTACAAACAGAAATAATTTTAGAAAATATGATTAAAATGATGATAAAATATTTACTGTAATGTAGTGGAATGTTTGTTAATAAATAAATGAATTAAAGCGATTGAGAGAATTAAATGGGAACATTTTAATTATTAGTAATGATTTATAAAAATATAAGTGAGAAATATGGAAAAAAAAGAATTAATTATGGAAAGTTTATAAGTGTTCCCAAGGAAGTATGATATTTAATTGAAAAGAAATGTTAAAGATATTAAGATTTTAATGAATATTAATGATAGAATTGAATTGGAATGGAATGTGTGTTTTATTTACATATATATATAATTTTTTCTTTTTAAGTATATAGTGTGTATTTTAAGAATGTACCAAGCAGAATTCGATTGGAAGTTATGTATTATATTGAATGCTATAATCTTAAAGGTATACATTGAAGCTTAAATAAGAGTTTGAATAGATACAATTAAAAGATATAAAGGTATCATACTCCAATTGGTAACTACAGGGAAAAATTTGTTTAATAAGAAAAGATAATATGAAATTGAAACAGGACAGACAAAAGTATAAATATAATAATTTGAATTGAGATGAGATAATTAAACTAAAGTTGAGAAAATTAAAAGAGGGGAAAACTATGTAGAAAATATAAAATGGTAATAAGATATGGAATAGAATATAAAAATGAGCATGAAATTGAGTTTTGTGTCTGTGTGAAGAAGTGATAACCTGGGACCATGCTATTTTCAAAAAAAAGATGTTTTATTTGTATTTTGTTTTTGTGAAAACCCAAATAAAATTTTCAAAAAAAAAAGAAGTTGGCATGTAAGGGAAATATTGATATTCAACATATGAATATATAAGAAACCAGACTATTTGAATGACCAATCAACAGGGGAACCAATCAGCTGCTCAGAATTTAAATATAGCTCCAAACAAACAACCAATCACAGAAGACATTTATAAGCCAAGGAGAATAGAACAAGGGAATCCTGCTGATGTTCATTCAGAAACTAAATTGAAACAAGCTTGAAGAGCAAACCATTGCCAAAATCTAAAACCCAAGCTACACATATTGTCAACTTGTAAAACATTCCTGGCTTGCTCTTGAGTTGCCATAAGAAGGAGCTGGAGGGGAGATCTGATGGAGCAGTTCATTGCTATGACCAGAAGCACCTTCCACACATATCTTTCTCCAGATTGTGTCTCAAGTTACCAAGTCCAGTCAGAGAGGCGTGTTTTACATAGCCCACGAAAGTGTTTCATTGGAGAATGGGATTTATGACACAACCTGGAAGGAGGGGGAAACAGGGTCATAGGTGAGCAGTAAATTATATAGGGCAGAGCTGACTGCACTTGGGAAAAGTGCCTACATGTTGCTCCTAATAAATAAACGGATTTCTTTTGCAACTTAGCTCGAGGCTCATGAATTAATTAGTGCATTTGTCGGAACTCTGACAAGTATTTTCTATTATTTCAAAATATTTACCTCAGTTTCTAATTTGTTTCAGTATATTCCCAGCATATTAGCAGTCTCCTATCTGAGTATAATACAGGCTTTTGGGAGGAAAAAAAATAGTTTCAATCATGGAGACAGTCTATGAGGAAGAGGGATGAGAGTCCCCCATTCTCTACCCTTCTATGCAATGTAATCTTCCATTAACCCATTGGCTGTTCAGGTATACAATAAACCAGCAACAATGAAGACACATGACTTCTAAACAGCATCAGATCAAAACACAACTGAAAGTTCATTTCTGTTAACGACCAATAAAAATACATTCTGTGTTAGGGGATAACTTTGCTCAGTTTTTTTTATAGAATGTATTTTTATTGGTCAATGAATGAAATAAAGTTTCTGTACTGTTCTACCAGAAACCACTCTCCAAAAGAGCACTAAACCAGGACAAAAAGATTTATAATAAATGATTAAAAATATTTGCCAGCAAAAGAAGGCAGTCCCTTTATAAAATGATTCCAGCCTCTCTCTGTATATATATTAATGGTCAAATAAACAGAGACCTTTTATTTTTCCTGCAGCAACTATGGAAAAGCAAAACAGAACCCCTAAATTGAGACTAGCTACAAAGAACGGAAAAGAAAAGAGGGTAAAACTAGACAGAGACAAGACAAGGAGAAGAGGCAATTTAACAGGAAAGTTAGCAAGAAGAAGAAAAAAGCTCTGTTTAGAGAATAGGAAGGATTTATATTTAACCAATGGGATGATACTATTGTGTCCCAAGTTGGCTGGTAACCATTCTATTTATAAACACTCAAAATGCTTCTTTTCAACAGCTATACTTCATTAATATAAGATAATCTTCATCACAGTCCTCAGATCATCTTGATATAAGAATTTACTTCTCTCAACAAAGCTTTTATTCTTCAAAATAAGATTATGTAGATCAGTTCTTCCTTTGCTTATTTCTCCTCCTGTCCCACAAAGAGGAGGAGGAGGAAGAAAAAAAAAATAACCGTACTCATTTCTCCTTCACACTTTCACACTCATCACGGAAATAAAGGAACATTGTAGCCCCCAACAAGTGCAGGTTCCTGAACAAGGATTGTTGGCAACTCTAAATGATGATGTATGAAGGAGAGGCAGGGAAATTTGATTTTTCTCAGAGGAGGCTGACACTACAAAACTGAGTGGAACAGAAAAATTGGTTTGACTAAGCAAACATGACATGCAAGTCATAAAAGGAGCAGCGCTTACAATATGAAACATCAACATGTCTCATTGCTGCAAATATATGGTTGAAAGCAGAATGACGTTTAAATGACAGCGGTACATATGTTGTCCTCATTATCTTTTATCTGCTTGTCCTTCTGCTCATTTTATATATGCCAATATACTCCCGAGGCCTAGGCATTTCTGTGCCACAAAATGGCCATAGGTAAGATGCAATTTATAGCCTAAAAACTGCTAACCTTTTTTTTTTAGAATTGTTTTTTTTTTTACAAATTATTTCTTTTAAAAGTAAGGTCTTTTCTCCAACATTTGGTGGAAATTGGAAAAAAACAACAACAACCCCACATTGCTGTGGCTGGTCAGTTATCAGTGACTAGAGGGATTTGTTTTTCCGTAGGAAATGGTTCATAGTTGCTGAATGGAGTGGAAGCTTTTGCCTGCAATGAAATGAAATACAGCACGCTTGAACAGGTACAAGACAAAAACTATGCTCTTGAAATATTGCAGAAAAGCATGGGTGAAGTTGCCTCCCCATGACCTGGCTGTGGATAGATCAGAAGCTTGTGCCTTTGAGCCCTGGAGAAATGGTCAGTGGTTGGTACTCACCCTGCAACACACTGATCATATGGATCAGTCCACAGACACTTGAGAAAATTGTGGTTGGCGTTGTGGGGAAACCAGACAGGAATTACAACCTAATTCTACTTTACTGTAAAGCTACATTGATAGAATCTTGCAAGCATGAAAGTATTTCTCTCTCCCAAGATCTCCTTTATATTTCATGAAACCAGGAAGCATTCCTCCTGAGCCCCTTGCTCAACCAATATTCAACCAAGCTGTGGGTTATGCCATTTCTTATCTGACCACCTTGGCAGTTCCATCTCCCAACGTCTTTCCTGGAGCAGGTAAGATATCACTGGCATGCAATTATCAGATGTCAACATCTTGCCAGACTACATCTATCTCATGGTTTTACTGGGTATCTTCCCTCTTTGATTATGGGAATTTTTCATAAATGAAACATTCAGCTTCAACTTCAACAATACAAGAGCACACAACAGATACAAACTCAATGTAAACCGCTCCAAACTTAATTGCAGAAAGTACGACTTCAGCAACAGAGTGGTCAATGCCTGGAATGCATTACCTGACTCTGTTGTTACATCCTCTAATCCCTCACTCCTTCAACCTCAAACTATCCACTATTGACCTCACCCCATTCCTAAGAGGTCTGTAAGGGGTGTGCATAAATGCACAATCGTGCCTACCGCCCTTGTCCTATTGTCCAAATTTATTCGTACCTATTTCCTGTATTCTTACTCATGTTTATACTTATGCCTATTATCTTGTAAGCGATTGACAAATCAAATAAATAATAAATAAATGAATTGTGGGAATGTAGAAGATATAACATACCGAAGTTTTGGAAATGTATTTCACTATCAAGTTCCAAGGTGCTTTTTCAGGAGGCAACTGAACTTTCTTGTTTTTTCTTTGAAGATGTTTCACTTCTCATGAGATATGGAAAGTCTTCAAAGAAAAAAAGAAACTAAGTCCAGCTGCCTCCTGAAAAAGCCCCTTTGGGACAACCATGACCTGGATGACTGAGAATCTCTACAAGCTTTTAGCTATACAATTTGGGATGAACACCCTTTGAATTGGTTGGGGAGTATGAATGGATTTCCAGAGGGGGTGGGGGAAATTGCAGACTGCAGGAACCAGAAACACTACTCAGGTGACTCTGAGGACACAAATAAACCCCCAAGTGTTTCAATGACCCTCTAAAAAGAATGCAAATGACCAGCTGTCTGCAACGAATATAAACTCTTCCATTCCCCACTATCCTCTCAGCGCTGAAGAAGCTTCTTGGATGAGAAGTGAAACGACTTCAAAGAAAAAACAAGAAAGTCCGGTTGCCTGCTGAAAAAGGGGTCAAGCTATTTTCTAAAGCACCCGAAGGCCAGACAAGGAATAATGGATGGAAACTGAACAAGGATTTAACCTGGAAATAAGGAGAAACTTTCTGACAGTAAGAACAATCAACCCATGGAACAGCTTGCCCTCGGAAGTTGTGGGAGCGCCATGACTTGAGACTTTCAAGAAGAGATTGGACTGCCATTAGTCAGAAATGGTGTAGGGTCTCCCGCTTGGGCGGGGGTGGGTGGGTTGGACTAGATGATCTACAAGGTCGCTTCCAACCCTGATTATCTGTTAAATCTCTTAAGCACCTTTGGGACAACCATGACCTGGATGACTTGAGAATCTTTATGGACTTTCACTATGAAGCTATAAAGTTTGGGCTATAAGACATGACAACTATGGGTGCATACAGCTGACTTGAAATCCGGCCCCGGGCCTTGAGTTTGACACCCCTGGTGTAGTCACTCCCCATAACAGCAGGCAGTACATTCTTGGTGTGAGCCAGGCTGCTTGTATTTTTATGTGGTAGAACCAGTCAGCCTACCTGGGTGCTTTGCTGGTGAAGCTTGGGAAGCATCTTGTTCTTTTATGACTTGGCTATTGCAGTAAGGCCTCTTTGGAATAGGGAAGGGCACATAATGCTCCCAACATTTTCCTGTTGCTCTAGCAGGAAAGCAGCTACAAAGAATTTTCCAGAAGGCACCTTCCTTGACGTTTTAATCCAGGGGTTCCCAAAGGTAGCAACTTTAAGACTTGTAGACTTCAACTCCAGAATTCTCCTGCCGGCTATGCTGGCTAGATAATTCTGGGAGTTTGAAGTCCATAAGTCTTAAAGTTGCCATATTTGGAGACCTCTGTTGTAATCAGTTGGAGAGGAGTCTTCTTCAACATGGGAACCTCCTGATGTGTGGATATCATTTCCTATCTGGCCTTTCTGCTTTCTTACATGCTTTCTAGAAATAGTGCTGAGCAGAGCTGGACAGCTTCATTTCATCCATGTACCACAAGATTTGACCTTGCCACCTGTGTTTTAAACACTTAAAAATATATGCCGGGAAAAAAATCATCTGAATTCAGGAGACATGTAGGAAATCTTTTTGAAGCACACTTGGTTTCACATTTCTGATTTGGTTTGTGACCTTCTATTTCAAGATGTATATAGGACTTCTAATTTAATCCAAGTGAAAAGTGATACGTCTGCTAATTTCAGCTTTACGAATCCAGCAGGGAACTGGAAACTACACTCATAGTTACACAAGCAGATGGAATAACAGGTCTATAAATTCTATACCAACTTCATAATCAATCTTTCCTTCCTTCCTTCCTTCCTTCCTTCCTTCCTTCCTTCCTTCCTTCCTTCCTTCCTTCCTTCCTTCCTCCCTCCCTCCCTCCCTCCCTCCCTCCCTGCTTTTCTTCTCTGCTTCCAGCAAGTATGTGGAGCAGAGTTATAACAACCTCTCTCCTCACTGATTACCAGAAATACTCTCTTCAAAAGCCTAAACCATCCCACCCCCACAACTCTAAACAAGCACAACGTTTTACCCACAGGAAAATGAGTGAAGAGAGAAAAGACTGGACTTGGAGAGAAGAGAAGACTTTGTGGAGAACAAAGTTTTACATTAAAACTTTAACATAAAAACTTTAACCTTAGACTGTCTACTATTGACCTCACCCCTTTCCTAAGAGGCCTGTAGGGGGCGTGCATAAGCGCACCAATCGTGCCTACCGTCCCTGTCTTATTGGATTTTTAAATTTTTTTCTTATAAGTATCTATCTCATGTATTCAAACCTATATTTATTCTTATACCTGTATCTTGTAAGCGATTGACAAATCAAATAAATACATGGATGCAAAGTTTACTGAGTTCAGCTGACTCGCGTGGCTGTGTATTGGAAAGAGAGGAGCCCTTTGCTTTGTTATGCTGAAGAGATGGGAGACAAATCACAGCAACTCTGCATTTATTATCTCTTTCTTGTCTCTATATCAACTGAACTCTTTTTAATTTTTCAATATCAATTGTATAGTTCTTTTTGCCATTAACTGTGCATATTTTCAAATATATAATTGCAAAATGAAATAGGTGCGAATGTGTGGTGGGGTTTCTGCAAGAGATATTATTTCTTTTCTTTTCAGCTGAGATCCCCCCCAGTTTTCATTCATCTATCTTTTTTTAAAAATATATATGTGGATTACAAACTACCGTATATCTAAAGAGCACCCTTCTTTATATTTAAGACGCATTTCAACATTAGCTACAGGCAGATGTGATATTCAGCAGGTTCTGACCAGTTCTGGAGAACCGGTAGTGGAAATTTTGAGTAGTTCAGAGAACCGGCAAATACCACCTCTGACTGGAGATTTTACAGTATCCTTCCCCTGCCACGCCCACCAAGCCACGCCCACAGAACCGGTAGTAAAATAATTTGAATCCCACCACTGGCTACAGGGAGAATTACGAACTCCTAGAACTAAGGAGAAATTTCCTGATGGTGAGAACAATTAACTGGTGGAATGAATTGCCTTCAGAAGTTTCCAGCTTCATCACTGGAGGTTTTTAAGGAGAGATTGTCCAGAATGGTATAGGATCTCCTACTTGAACAGGAGGTTGGACCAGAAGGTCCAAGGTCCTTTCCAACTCTGCTTCCAATCCTTCCTTCCTTCCTTCCTTCCTTCCTTCCTTCCTTCCTTCCTTCCTTCCTTCCTTCCTTCCTTCCTTCCTTCCTTCCTTCCTTCCTTCCTTCCTTCCTTCCTCATTAAAATATTTATCTAATTATGGCACATGCCCATAAATAATGTATATCTCCACAGACAATACTGATGTCCATTACAAGCAAACTCGAAGAATATTTGAGGATATACTGTACGTTTAGCTTGGGAGCCATCTTTTCATTTACCATAAACTGCCTTCCTATTACAATTCTGCCTGTCAAGAGCAAAATCCACAACAATGCCTTTTCTGTTCTATCTCTTCACAGGACTGCATTTCTTAAATTAAAAAAAAAAAGGCTGAAACTGGCTTTCAAGAAGAAGTGTCATGAAAGTAGCCAAAGAATTGTGTTTGCAGCCTTGGTTTGGATTTGCAGATACCAACTTAGAAATAATTGCTATACTGGAATGTACAGTAAGTAAAAAGATTCTACATGGATGGACCACTTTAAATGGCCTTTCGCCCTTTTATTTTTAATGCCGTTTGATCAGGACAGCTCTTCAAAGAGAGACTACCTTTAAAGGAATTCTCGCTATAAAATGTACAGCCATTTCTCCAAGAATTCCCAAGAGTTGTATAAATTAATTAATTAATTAAAAGCTCCACAATGAGAATGAGAGAAAGAGAGAGACAGAGACAGAGAGACAGAGACAGAGACAGAGACAGAGACAGAGAGAGAGAGAGAGAGAGAGAGATCAAATTTAAGTCTATTAATTGGAAAAGAAATTCTGGATTCTGACACCAATTAAATCAGGCTTAAGAATTAAGAACCCTCAGTTCCTCTGTTGTTCTGCTAATGAAAGTCAGCTGGCTGTATAAATCTAGCCAGATGACATGTTATATTTTCCTGGGCAAGGATCAAGCTACAGGAGGAAGAGATTCAATTTGAATACCCTTGATAACACAGGGAAAACAGTAGCCAGGAAAAAGTGGTAGAGAGACAGTCATGGGAAATAGCTTTTCATATATAAGAAGCACACAAAAACACATAAACATATGTTTTCATCATTCTCCAAAATGCAACAACTATATGTCAGATAGAATCTCCTAGAGGGGAGTTAAGCCAAGGGGTAAAGTGGTTTATCAATCTTGCCGCTCTAGGGAATCTTCATAGCTTTGTGTCCCTCTACGTTAATTTTACTTTCTCCTACCGAAAGCAAATGGGGAGTTGACAGACAAAACTATTCTAGAATTAACAAAAATGCAAGAAGTATTAGCTAAACGAAGGGATTTTTGAATCTGTCTAAGCAATGCCAAACTAACTGAATTTACCAAGCAGTGGGAAGAAACCTACTAACCATACAAAGTCTTCAGTGTGAACCTTGATTCTCCCCTTTCATTTTAGAGGTTCTTTAGAGGTTTTATTTTTAAAAAGAAACACTTTTTATGTTTGGTTTCTGACTTTTCTTTTTTAAAATGCATGTGCTAATGGTGTGAAGTGATATCTGTATTTCCGTGCTTTTAAATGGTCAGATCATGTCTTTTCCGGAATACTTTGTACTAATAGATATATAAATATATATTTTATTATAAATTATCAGTGAAATTAAAAATGTGCTGCCCAACATATAAATTGCCTTGCTGTTGTTTTTGCCAGGCATTCTATGGGAAACTAATTGTAGCATATTTATTTATTTTTTGTTGAAATAGGTTACTTCTGCTAAGGAATGAATTACACATCAAATCTTTCTCCACTTTCAAAATTTAAACTTGGAAACTGAAAGCCTGGTTTTCAATAAGCTTTGCAGCACTCACAGTACATTTCTTATTTGGCATATTATTAAGTACCAGAATTTGGAAATATTGGATGTGCTAATGGTCAATTTAAAAAATACGCCACAGCTACTTCGTTCTAGAAATTATTTTGCAGTTGGAGAAAGCATATATTCATCCTATTCAGCCCTTTTTTAACCAAGATCCTCAGCTAGGATCTGGTAGAATTTAACAAGGGTAATTTGTTTTGAGTTGAAGAACCTCAAGTTATAATTACAAATTTAGATCTAGAATAATTTTCTTTCTATGTTCATGAGTCCCTTGAGTCAAGTATTCTTGCAAATTTCCTCAAACCAACTCCAAGATCTTATTTCTTTTTTTTTAAATATTATTGAAAAATTTTAAATACTAACAGATAAAACAAACTAAAATCAAAAATAAAGGAACAGTAGAAAAGAGATGAAATAGATAATTCTGTTTTTGACAGAGACCAGTCAAACATTTTCCAGAAAGCCTTAAAAATAATCCAAGCACTGTTTCATGTTTCTTCTTTTCTTTTTGTCTAATTCTGTGTCTTCAAGTTGTGTTCGGGGAGTCGACTAATATTCTGTGCCTCAGCTGTGGTGGTAATGTGGGAAATTAATCATTCAATTTAATATATAATAAAATAAATAAATAACAAAAAGTTCCTGAAAGAATTTACCCATCAAAGAAGCTGCCAGCTGCACCTTCTTATGACCTTACTTGGTTCTTTTACCAAAATGCAAAGGTTTATCTTCCATCTTGCCTCTAGAGTTTGATCAATAAGACATCTGATTGATCAACCAACTGTGTGAGGTAAATCAGACTGAGAAAGAGCCAGTGTTCTCAAGGGAAATTCTTTAGCCAATGGGACAGGACTGGAATCAAGATCTTTCTCCAGCAGCTTAACTACTATAATATTATGGCTTGGAAATAATAGTAATAATACAAACGGTAAATCGTTAAATATTGTGGGACTCCCCAAATTCAAACAGATGAAGTCTTGGCTCATAACACACCAGATTTAACTGTGGTTGAACAAAAGAAAGTGTGGTGTGGAGATACCAGGGGATAATAGAATAGATTAGAAGACAAAAAATTAGAGAAGACCACTAATGATCAAAATCCAAAAGCTGAAGTTGAAAGATTATGTCGTTAAACCAGCTGTGGGGGTGCCAGGGGTTATTGGCATACTGGGTGCCATATCAAAAAATCTTAGATTGTGGGCTCACATTTAGCACCATGGGAAACTGAAATATCCCAGGATTATATCATGGTCTCTGTTGTTTAAAAGGTCAAGACAGCAGAACTACATATTTTGAGGAGGGCCTTGTTTGCTTATAAATCCCTGCCTGCCTGCCTGCCATATGCCTTCTGAGGTTCATTTAGTTCATCCCAGCAAGTCACCATCAGTTATATGGACGGCTGCCATGCTGAATGTTTCACCCATGTATTACATCTACCAGTAAATCTGCTACACCGTGGGTGTGCCTGCAAACGATCCCTTGATTTGGCCAGTTTGTAAAGAGCACTTGGGCAGCACAATACAATAGCTGTAAACACATCTAATTTTCCTATGCTTCTACATTTCAGATTGTGGATACTTTCGGTAAGATGGGTTTTTTTTTCATTGTCTAGACATGGTCAAGACTGCCACTTTTTCATAACTGTACCTTAAGAACAGCAGGAACAGTATATAAACGTAGAAAATCCACACATGGGCAAAAATTACCATCTGTCAATTGCAAAAGGTGGTGTGGCCTTTTGCAATCGACAGATGGGAATCTATCCATACACCACACCGATACATCATGCCCCCCCAGGTTCTTGGGAACAACTTGATGCACATGAAAGCCAACACTAGTTAAAAAAAACTGGCACCTGTAATTTCACATGTTGTGTATAAACATAAAAGGTTTGCTGAGACGATGCCATTCAAAGAACAACAACTCTCTATCCCAGATCCTTGGGAAGGACTTGATGGTAAATCCCGAGTTTGGGATGTGGCCTTGGTAGAGGGGAGCTGCCTGTCAAACCCCAAACCTGGGGTTTGCCATATCGGGGGGGGGGGGAAGGAACCCCTGCACTGGTGATGGATGGTGGCAGTCCAGAGGCTGCAGCAGTGAGCATCTATTCCAAGGAGTGAGCCGAGAAACAGCTGTTCGGTGGGGAAGCGGGGCACCACAAGACCAACAGGCTGCCGGGATTTGAGGTGGCAGCAATGAGCATCTGATCAGCAGGGAGTGAGCTGAGGAGCAGCTGTTTGTCAGGGCCATAGATCAGCCGAATGGTGTTTAATCAGCTTGGCCGATGAACAGCTGAGAGAATGAGCGAGGACTGTGGCAGTGGAGGGGCATGGCTTGACCAGTTGAAATGTGCTGGGAGGCAGAAGGTCCCAGCACTGACTTTACATCCTGTTTTGTTTTTGGAATTTATTGTGTGCCAGAATCTGGCTCATTAAATCCAGTAAGCCCCAAAATGCATGGCGTCTTAATGCTGGTTTAGGTCCGCAGCTTGGACCATTGAGACTTGATAGTTGGATAAAAATGCCCAGCCCAATCCAATCTAAACATCTGGCTGTCTGTATAATTATAACCATAATAATTAGTTGGAAGATAATGGCCACTGTAAATGGAGCTGAGCTGGGTGTCCTGAAGTGAGGAGGAGTGCCAGAGGAGTAATACCTCCTTAAAAAACCTTGGTCCAGCTGGCTCGGTGGTAGCAGCTCTTAAGGGCCCCTTTGCAGGGTTACAGGAGAAGATGGTCAACAGTTTTGAAGGTGGAAGAGGGCTTTATGTCCCAACAGCAGATAAAACGGTAGAACCATCTTCTAGGAGAAGGGAAACTCCGATTTCAAACCTCCACTGCCTTGTGGCTATATCTATTATTGGAAAAGGCTTCAGGAGTCAACCTCGAGGCCAAATCCAGAGCCGGAGTCCTGGAAACAGTTTGTGACTGTGTACAATCATGTTCTGGTAACTCCTGCGACGCAGCTGGAACTCATCGTATTGGCTCTGCCGTTCCATTAGACTATTTCAGTGATATGGAGAGGGAGGATCTGCTGCTTGGGTAACAGTTTATCCTCCATATTAAATTACCCAGTCCTCGTGCTCTGGAGAGGACACTCCAGTTTTGCATACAGCATTGAAACAACACCTGAAGTGGCAGTTACCAGTTTCACAGCACGACACCATGATCTCCTGAGACTGAAGGATGCCAATTCAAATTCAAATAATTATATGACCAACTCTCAGCATATCTAAACAAAGAGCGTAATAAGAATGAGAAGGGCTCAACCTAAGTATTAGTTTGCAAAAGCACTCTATAAATCAGATTATTTTGCAAGGAGGAGGGGAAAAAAAGATTGCTACGTGGATAACATTAGATGTCATTTGTCAGCAAAATCAGCAATATGTTAATGGGTATGAAAATCAAGAATAAGAATACCAGAGCTTACACCATGTTGCATTGTCTTCCAGATAGTCCTCTAGGAAGCAGGAGAGAAAAGGAAAAAAGAGGGAAAAATCAAGACAAAGTGTTAGGTTGCAAGAAGCAGAGAGCAGCAAAGAGGATAATGTATCAGTATCAGCAAGCTACAAGTAGTCCTTGGCTTACAACAGTTCATGTAGCAACTGTTTGAAATGGGAATGGCACTGAAAAACAGTGATTTATGACAATTGTTTTCATGCTTACAACCATTGCAGCATCACCGTGGTCATGGGATCAAAATTCAGACGCTCAGCAACTGATTCGTATTTATGATTGTTGTACTGTCCTGGAGTCATGTGATTTCCCCTTTTGCCACGTCAGTGGGGAAGCCAGATTCATTCAACAACCGTGTTACTAACTTGACAACTTTACTTTACTTTACTTTATTGTCATTGCACCTCGTACAATGAAATCAAACACCATCTTCAGCGTACATCATGGCCATGGACATGAAAATAAACACAAACACACATCCTTCACCCTCCACACATTGAACCGAAAACCCCCAACACCTCACCAACACTGCATTATACAGCAGAATTCAAAAGAGCTACTGCCCTGGGATAGAAGCTGTTTTTCAACCTATTTGTCCTTGTTTTTATTATCCTGTACCATCTGCCAGATGGTAATAGTTCAAAAAAAGGGTTCCTAGGATAAGATGGATCTTTGAGAATGTTTTGAACTTTCTTAAGGCAGTACTCACTTTAACCACCGTGGCAAGAAAGGTCGTAAAGTGGGACAAAACTCACTTAACAAATGTGTCACTTAGCAACAGAAATGTTGGCCTCAATTGTGGCTGTAAGTCGAGGACTACCTGTACTGTGAATGGAGTTTAATTATGCATGCTGTGATGACGGACAATATATACATATGCAGTCAGCCTTCCGTATTACGCTAAACTCTTTAAAAGACTTTTAAGTGCATGTTTTCCTTTTTTTTTCTCTACTTCCCACTGAATGCAAAACCAGTTTATCGTATTATAATTGCCAGCATTACTAACCGTATCTTTGCCAATTCATCGCTCCTACTTGGTTCCGTAAGTCTGATCCTACTGGATTGTTCCAAGGCCCTTCTGCCATAAATAGGCATTAAAAAAAAAAAGACTGAAAATTTCTCTGAATATTTTGCTTCCCATACTAATTTTATATACCACACAAAACCGTCAGGTTGCTGTCGTGTGATGTATCGTGACGTTTTCCCCCTTCACGGAGCTGAGGTGGGCGTGGTCTGCACATGATGCACCCGGCCTGTGGGCCGCCAGTTTGGCAACCCTGCTCTAGGGAAACTATGCAATATCATAAGGGAGAGTAGTTATACATGGTTCCATGCATCCAGTGGTGGTATTCTATCGGTTCAGTCGAACCGGTAGTAAAAAAAAAAAAATGCTACCGATTCAGCCAAACTGATATTTTTGACAATCAGCTGTGCCGCACAATTTAGATTGGCTAGGAAGCAGGAAATCATTGGATTTCTTGCTTTCTTGCTCATCTCAATCATGTAGCACAGCTGATCCCCTCCCCCGCTGTTGTACTTACTTTGCCAGGAGACTTCCCTGAGGCCCAGTAGGCAAAAAATGAGGCACGAGAGGGGGTGCTACGAAAGGAAAAAAACCATCACATAGCCATGCCCACCCAGTCACATGCCCATCCGGTCACATGTCCACCTGGCCACGTCCACAGAACCGGTAGTAAAAAAAATTGAATCCCACCATGTATGCATCCATTCATTTGATTGGGTGAAAGGGTGGGGACGACAACTATGTCCTTCATCACCTCTCCGTGTGCATTTTTGTATGTCTAAACCTTACAAGTTTACACCATGAGCAAGACCTCCAAGGTCTCTTTCAGCCCTATGATTCTAACCACAAACAGGGCATTCAAAGACATAACCTGGAAAGGTTCAGAGTGATAGGAAGAAAGAAAAAAAGTTTGAAAAAAGTAGTCCTGATGTCATATCTGTTTATCTATACAGCGGAAAAAACCCCACAACTTCAGTTTTCCTGCCTTTGTATGTGTTTGTGTGTATGTACCTTTGAGGCAGCCTTGACTCATCCTTGGTTACTCTCAGCAGTCTACTTGGCAAGACTTTCAAAAGTGGCCAGCTCTTTCCTCCTTCCTAGGGCCCAAGGTCACCCATCTGGCTTTGTGTCTATGTTGGGACGGCAACTCATGGTCTCTTAGCTTCTAGATTGGTATCTAACTATCGGGGTGGGATTCAAAAATCCTAGCAACCGGTTCGCTGACCAGTTGCTGGGTGGGTGTGGCCATGGTGGACGTGGCCTACTGAAACTTCTGGGAGGGCCGTTTTTCACCTTCCCCAGAGTCCAGAGGCTTCCCTCAGGCCTCTCAGAGGGTGAAAATGGCCTCCCCAGGCTCCAGAGGCCTTCCAGAAGCCGGAAACAGGCCTGTTTCTGGACTTCCAGAACTTCCGGGAGAGCCGTTTTTCACCCTCCCAGAGCCTCTGCACGGACCTTGCACTTATCTGCATCCAAAATAGGCTGCGTGGAGACCCCTGGAATGGGAGGGGAGGGCGGGGCCAGTCTGTTGGTTCAACTACTGGTTTGGCAAACCAGATGTAAATTTAACATCCAGTTTGCCTAATCACCACAACAAATTAAATCTCTTTCCTGCCCTGCCCTACCTTATTGCTCATTGTTGGGCCTAACATTTCTGATAGATTGCTTTCTGTCAGACTGAAATCTTATTTTTTTGAGGAAAGGGGGTGGGTCCCAATACAAAGATTTCTAATCTGGCTGAAAGCTTGATTAGAATAGAATAGAATTCTTTATTGGCCACGTGTGATTAGACACACAAGGAATTTGTCTCCGGTGCAAGGTATCGCGAAGGGAATGTGCAGCTTAACAACTGACAAAGGCAAGGGGCTTTTTTAAAGAGCTAACTTTACAACTATTGCCTTTCTCATTTATTTCACAACCAATTTAAGATCTTAAAGAATTTTAAAATCTGGAAAGAGTAGGGAAAATGTTCCATTTCTGTCTCTCCAATTGCTGAAATTGACACATTTTATTTGTGCTTTATCTTTGTCACAGGCCTGGTCCTTCCAATCTCAGAAGGTTCAGTGAAGGTCATCGACAGATGAATGGTATTTTTTTTTTCCTTACCTGACCTCAACAATCTGAAAACCTCTGTCTGAGGTGATCAGCTAAATAACCTTTTAAAAACCATTTTAGTTCGATCTCAAACATTCATGATTGATAGCAGTTTCCCCAACTCGGTATCCTCCAAAAAGGTTGGTTTAAAGCTCCCAAGACATCCCAAGTCAACATGAAATAGTACCAGGCTGAAAGATGCTAAAGATGTTGATTTATGAAGTAGGATTGCATAAGTATTATTTCTACTGTGCATTTTTAAAAATCTCTGTGTGTATTGATTTCTTTATTGGTGTGTTTTTATTACAGGTTCCAACTGATTTATTAGGTCTTTACTTGTCTCTTTGAAGATGTTTTATTTGCACAGAAAAATGATCAATACATTCATAAGTAAACATGAACAGCAAGCTTTAGCTTGCCTCTCCTAGTCCATCCCAAAGAAAAATGAAAAAAAAAAATGCAGCTAATTGGGAAGACTATTCATTTGTCTGCTGTTTCTGCAGAAATGCAAAAATGAATCTGGTAGAGTCAGAGAGAAATAAATGTCCCCCTAAAATTTAATGGCATCACGCAGAATAGATGGTCTTGCAGTGAGATTTGCTGAGGGCTAAAGATCCAAGGATGAGTCTCTACAACTGCTGAGATCCTGAGTTCAATTGGAATAAAGCTGAAAGGGACATCGGAGGTCTTCTAGTCCAAGCCCCCGTAAGCAAGAGACCCTATACCATTTCAGACAAGTGGCTCTTCAGTTTCTTTTGAAAAACCTCCAGTGATGAAGTACCTACAACTTCTGAAGGTAATCTGTTCTCCTGAATTCCAGGTTGCTTCTTTCATTGATAGGTTTCCATCCATTCTTTCTTGTCCTGCCCTGTGGTGGTTTGGAAAAATAAGTTGACTCCTCTTTGTAGCAGCCTCTCAAATACTGAAATACTGCTATCGCGTCACCCCAGTCCTTCTTTTCTCTAGGCTTGCCAAACCCAAATCCTGCAACTGTTCTTCATATGTTTTAGTCTCCAGGCCTTTACTCCTTTTAGTTGCTTCTTCTCTGCACTTTTTCCTGAAGTCTCAACATCTTTTTGTAGAATGGTGAGCAAAACTGGATGCACTATTCCAGGTGTGATCTTAGTATGGCTCTGTAAAGCGATACTAATATGTGATTTTGACTCTATGCCTCTGTTTATACAACCAAGGATTGTATTAGCTGTTTTGGCTGGTGCCACACACTGCTATTGCTCTAAAATATTTCTTCCCCTGTCTCTCAGCCCCTGCTCAATATAAAATGCTTATAGCCCAATTCTGCACAATTACCCCATCCCATAATGTTGGCCCACCGTAAGAATTTATGATAGTTCAATTCACACTTGTTGACTGAATTCTCCAAAGAATGTACTCAAGTTAGTCCATTTGAGCTGGCCTTTTTCAATGTTGTAAAATGCATTTAAAAAAAAACTCTCTTTGCTGCAAAACAATTTAGCAGTACTCTTGCAAATGTCCCCGGTAGAGACATGAAAGGTTCAAATTCTATTTTATAGCTTAGTTTTGAGTCTAGCAAGGTCAGGTAGCATATTGGGAATGTATTTTTATATTGGTAAAAGATATATTTGGGGGTTTGTTTGTTTTTTTGCTTTTCCCCAAAGGAGATTTTCTTTTTAATTTAATGCTGCAACTTTTCTGGAGTCATTCTCCATCATTTTGAAGAAAAAGAGCCGAACCAGTGGGTTGAAACCACGAGCAAAAAACAGATTTAGGATAGATATTAGGAAAAATTTTCTGATGGTAATTGCTACCAATGGGTGAGAGAAAGAATAAGCTGTTTCATGTTTCCATTTCAGCTCTTCAAAGACAGACTGGATAGCCACCTGTTCAAAATACTGTATGAGATTCTTCACTGAGCATGGATTGTATAAGATGGCCTGAGATACCTTCTGATTCTGTGGTTCTGTACAGTGGCTCCAAGAAGGCAAAACTCACTCTGCATAAGTATGAAAGCAATGCTACCTATCACGTGCACTTAAAATGCATCTTTGAAACTCTTTACTCTTTACTGAGCATCTAGAACAGGTGTGTCAAACTCATGTCACAGCAGCATCATGTGATGCTAAACTGGGCGTGGTTATGGCCAGCATGTTTTTTTACTACTGGTTATGTGGGTGTGGCTTGGTGGGCATGGCTTGGTGGGCATAACAGTGGAAGGATACTGTAAAATCTCCATTCCCACCCCACCCCATCTAACCTGCTTTCCAGCTCTGTTCTCATGTGTAGAGCAACAAAAGAAGACCCAGCCGATCAGCTGGGACTCAGGAGGCAGAGAACAGATGGGGGGAGAGAATAGATGGGGGCAGAGAATAGATGGGGGCCAGTCATAGGTGGTATTTGCCGGTTCTCCAAACGACTCAAAATTTCTGCTACCGGTTCTCCAGAACTGGTCAGAACCTGCTGAATACCACCTCTGAATAAAATAGAATAACAGAATTGGAAGGGACTTTGGAGGTCTTCAAGTCCAACCCCCTGATTAGGCAAGAAACCCTATACTATTTCAGACAAATGGTTGTCCAATCTCCTCTTTAAAACTTCCAGAGTTGGAGCATTCACAACTTCTGCAGGCCAGCTGTTCCACTGATTAATTGTTCTAACTGTCAGGAAATTTCTCCTTAATTCTAGCTTGCTTCTCTCCTTGATTAGTTTCCATCCATTGCTTCTTGTCCTGCCCTCAGGTGCTCTGGAGAATAGCTTGACTCCCTCAGTGGCATCCCCTGAGATATTGTAACACTGCTATCATGTCATCCCGGTCCTTCTTTTCATTAAACTAGACATACCCAGTTCCTGCAACTATTCTTTATATGTTTTAACCTCCAGTCCCCTAATCATCTTTGTTGCTCTTCTCTGCACTCTTTCTAGAATCTCAACATCTTTTTTACATTGTGGTAGCCAAAACTGAGTGCAGTATTCCAAGTGTGGCGTTAGGTGAAGGTTCCCCTCACACATACGTGCTAGTCGTTTCCAGCTCTAGGGGGCAGTGCTCATCTCCATTACAAAGCCGAAGAGCGAGTGCTATCTGAAGATGTCTCCGTGGTCATGTGGCCAGCATGACTAAATATCGAAGGCTCACAGAATGCTGCTACCTTCCCACCAAAGTGGTCCCTATTTTTCTACTTGCATTTTTACATGCTTTTGAACTGCTAGGTTGGCAGAAGCTGGGATAAGTAATGGGAGCTCACTCTGTTACGCAATGCTAGGGATTCGAACCGTTGAACAGCCGACCATTCTGATCAACAAGCTCAGCATCTTAGCCACTGAGCTACTGCATCCCCTTTACCTTATCAAGGCCTTATAAAGGGGTATCAACACTTCATGCGATCTTGATTCTATCCCTCTGTTAATGCAGCCTAGGATCGTGTTAGCTTTTTTGGCCGTTGCTTCACACTGCTGGTTCATATTTAAGTGATTATCCCCTATGACTCCAAGATCCCTCTCATAGTTACTAGTTAAGTTAGTGTTTAAAAAAGAGGCCTTAGAAAGCCAACAACAACAACAACAACAAAGGATGGTAGTAGTGGTATTTTTTTTCTAAGAGGTAAAAAAAAAAAGGAATAAACCACAGTTGAAGACTGATTGTCAAAGCACCATTGCATATGTTTAATGTAGTTATAAAACAAGGTTTCTTGTCTTAACTTGTATGAAATGTGAATTCCTTAATTAAACTTTATAAGAGAAAGATGCATTATGCATATGGACACTTAACAACAATAAGTGCTTATTTAATGATGAGCAGAGCACTAAAAACGAATCTATTGTAAAATTAATTGGGAATTGAAGTGATTGCACATTAATGTGACAAGCAGGGGATTACTTATTTCAGTAGCCGGTTTGTGCAATTTTCTCCCAAAAGGAAAAAAAAAAAATCTGTGAAATTGCTCTTCTCATGTTTTCTCTTAAAAGTAACATATTACTCTTATATCTTAAGGATAAATATGCAAATGCATATTTTGCAACTACGTTGCTTTAAATCTGCCAACCTGCCCCATCTGGCCTTTTGATCTCTGATTGATCCTCAATTCATAAAAAGGCCAAAAGAGGGATGAAGAAGAAACCTGAAATGGACTTTGTGGAAGGGATTTGGAACCAAGGGACAGCCTGGTTTACCCAAAGGCTGTGAAACAAGTCGGAGCTTCTCACAACTCTCCTGCTTACTAGTAAATGATCGTGGAAAAAGAATATGTGTCTGAACATTGCACGCAAACGACATATGGGTGCGAGGAAGAAAAACCGAGCACTGACATCAAAAATTTGCATTAAGAGTTTTCATGAAGAAAATGCATTAAACTGATTCATGTAAGAGGAAATAGAGCTGAAAAGAGTGTCAAACCCCGAAACCGCAAGCTCCAGCGAGCCGTCTCGGGGTTGCCATTCAGGGAGGAGAGGCTGCAGGGGCATGATTGGGACTGATGCAATTGCTGTGCTGATCAGCTGGGAGGCGGTGAATAGTTCGACCGACTAGCAGCTGGGCATCACGCACTGGGTGGAGGCTGCAATGCTGCTCCACGTGTTGATAAGCAGCTGGGTGTCAGAGCTGATCAGTTGGGAAATGAAGCACTGATCAGCTGCGGCATGGAGAGCTAGACCCGGCTGAAGATTCCAGGCTGTTTGTGGTGCCCGGAAGCCGAGGGGATGGGGTAGGAGCACGCAAGGGGATTTAAGGCGCGGAAGAGAGGCCGTGGTTAGCGCTGACTTTGGTTGTATGTCACTCATTGCCAGGTTTTTATGCCTTCCAGGATAAAATGCTTCAAACAAAACTGTGTTGCTTGCAGTTTCTTGGTGCTGGATGTTTGGAATATGACAAAGAGTTTTTTTAGGGAATCTCTCTTAACTGATGCATGCATTCAGGGAAACTTCCCTATATTTGGAAGACTTGCAAAACTAAATAGTTGAAGTTGGTTCTGCAACCTATAGAAGAAATTGGGCTTTTTATTCCAGGGCTCTTCATCGGGAGCCAGTGATGATGAAGTAAAAGAAGAGAAAGGCTTGTCTTTCCCATGGAAAATGCTTAAAGGGCCATGTGAGAGGCTCTTATGTTGTTCTAACACCGTGATGGTGAACCTATGGCATGTGTGCCACAAGTGACACGCAGAGCCATTTGTGCTGGCATGAGAGCCGCAGGCAAACTTACCTCACTGCGCATACAATTGCCTCACAGCTGATTTTTGGCTGGTTTGAGGCCTTTTTCAGCCTCCCAGAGGCTTGAAAAAAGCCTCTACAGGCCGAATAGGCCCGTTTCGTCACTTCCTGTAATACCGGAAGTGACGAAATGGGCCTATTCAGCTTTCAGAGGCTTCTTTTAAGCCTCTGGGAGGCCAAAAAGGCCTCAAACCAACTGAAAATCCGCTGTGAGGCGCAATGCAGGTAAGGGGGGTTGACGGCAGGACTGTTCTAATGGTTTGCAGAAAAATATCATAGTGACTTACATTTTGTTTCTTTTCTTGTATCCCAACATATTGTCTCAATATACGGCTCTATTTTTGAGAGGAAAACAATCATCCTTGCAGTGCCATGTCTTTTCTTTGTCAACTTTACATAATCGGGGGAGAGGATCAACTTTCTAAATAACGGTCTTTCAATTTTAGCCAGAAAGAGATTAAACCAGGTAGTCCTCGATTTATGACCACAACTGAGCCCAACATTGATGTTGCTAAGTGAGAAATTAGTTAAGGGAGTCTTACCCATTTGACCACCTTTCTTGCTACATTTGTTAAATGAATCCCTGCAGTTGTTAAATTAGCCACACAGCTGTTAAGTTGTTGTGGTTCGCCGGCAGCAGGTGCAAATGGCTGAGGTCTCGGAGAGCGAGGACTCAGGTGAGGGGCCTGCGGGTGATGCTGGGATGGGGCTAGAACTATCAGGGAGTGGAATGCTGCCTTCGGAGATTGTGGAGGCTGGAAGCAGTGATGAAGAGGTCCTCGAGGAGCCTGTGCCCAGTGCGCATGCGCGCAGGGCTGCTCAAAGGAAAGAGCAGCTGCAGCAGCATGGGCAACTTGGGAATAAGGCTGCAAGGTAACTGCCCCTCCCTTCAGAGATAAAAGCCAGCTGAGAAACCGGAGTTCTTTGCAGGAAGCAAAGAAGTTTTTGCACTCAAGCCATGTGGATGTTTGGACTCTCTTATTTTGTGTTTGGAGACTCTTTGTGTTTGAAATATTTCTTGGCAACTTTATCTAGTGTTCTTGGCAGCCCTGCACAACCTTGGCAAGGCTCCTTCTTATCAGAGACAATTAGTTTGAAACAGCCTTTTAACCAGGAAGGAACGGAATTTGTAAAGAATCATGAAAAGGTTTTGCTGTTACCTCCATCTGGTGCTTGTTTCCGTGGAACAAGGTTTGGGTCAGAACATGGGTGGGGTTGGCTTCCCCATTGACTTTGCTTGTTGGAAAGTTGCGAAAAAGTGATCACACGACCCCCTGCAACCGTCATAAATGTGAGTCCGTTGTCAAGCATCTGAATGTAAACCACCCCTATGGGGATGCTGCAATGGTCATAAGTGTGAAAAATGATCATAAGTCACTTTTCTTCTGTGCCTCTGTAACTTCAAACGGGTTTTAAATGAATTGCTGTAAGTCGAGGCCTACTTGTTCATGATCACAGAAGGTACTTACCAGCCTGTCCAAGCTGGTCCCAGCAGCAGTTGTTGGTCTTTCTTCCGGGTTATAAGGTCGAAAGCGAGCGTTGAAGTTTTCAGGAATGGATCGAGAAGATCTTACGCCTGGAGCTGGTTTAGGCTGTCCACACCCTTGGAAAACCTACAAGAACAATGTTCAGTTACACACAAAAGAACCACTGAAACAAGAATTCCAATCATTCATTTTCTGTCTGGATAAAAACCTAACATATGTTATAAAGCTTGAAATGTTTGAATCAGTAGAATTTATCTTTACTTGCTATGCAAAACTTTGGTGGATTTATTGGCTAAAGGTCATCTATCAACCAATATACTGTAATTTTACAAATTTCAGGTTAGCATTAAGTAAATCTGAACTGAAAGCTCCTATCTGCTGTATCAGATAGGCCTTGGTTCATGAATGCCGTGTTAGAATGGTTCTGGTTTGGGTTTTCAATCCACACATAGGCTGAACAATGGCTTTGCAGTTTGCCAATTGCTGTTTTCAGCATCAATTACCTGAGCAAGGGCTGTTTGAAAGGCCATACTGCAATCTCCTGAAATTCTTAGGCTTTGTTCTTTTAAGACTGTGCACCTGTTCTGGTCTCACTGGTCAGACCTTTTGTTCTGGAACTTCACAACTGCCCCATTTTCCATGGAAATGTGATCTTTTTAGCAACGGCTGCCTATTTCATAACCCATTTTATAATACTGTATGGGAATACATTTCTCTGGCAAACTCAGTGGTTGAGGCCTTTTTTAAAAAAATAAAAAATGAACGCACTTGGGTTTCTAAATAGAACAGAACTGAACTAAGAGATATTCAGGATAAAAGTAGACATTGGTATTAATCCCTACTAATGTTTGTTCAGAAAAGGCATTTACATTAATAAAGGAAAATAATAATAATAATATATGTCCTGAGAATCACAAAACTGCGAAAAACTATGGAATTTTAATAAAATAGGGGCAATAACAGGCTTATGTTTGACTAGAATAGTGGAGAAATCTTTCTACTCCAATGTGTTGCAACTGAATATTAATATTCCTTAGATGAAGGAAGCACATATGGATGATTATGAATGAATGAGGATTATGATTTGTCATAAAACTTTAGCATAACTTATGATACAGTTAGGTGAGTCTAGAAGACTTGAAAAGGAGGAAATTAAGCTAATAGATGCTACTTACTATTAAATCAGAGACTCTACCAACATATCACAAACTACAGTTGTCTGTACTGAGATCAGGTAGGGCTAGAGGAGTATGGATCTAGATGAATAATTTATCCCATTTTTTAATCATGTTAGATATTAAAAGCCTGTTACACTGGCATATATGAGTGACCCTGTCATGAGCTTGTCAGAAATATTGCCAAGAAAGTAATTTGTGAGTAAATGAAGAGATAAGGTATGTGTTTTCCTAGAGCAACCGATACCAATGGAAAAAATGTTGGCTGAAGCAGTGGGAACTTTGCGACAAAGTGACCAGGTCATCTTGAACTTCAAGATTCTATAAGAAATGGAACTGAAGCCCAGCTGTACATACTAGTTTTCATGAAAGCCAATATTAATAAGCTTAGAGAAGAACTAGGTGGAAACTTATGGATAAAAATCCCAGGTCAGAAGATCCAAAGATGGCTTCTACACAACATACTTTTTTTTGTGTGTAGCAATAGCAAAAACACTTAGACTTATATACCACTTCATACAGCCCTCTCAAAGCAGTTTTTGCCCACAACAATCTGGATCCTCATTTTACCAGCCTTGGAAGGATGGAAGGCTGAGTCAACCTTGAGTCGGTTAGGATTGAACTGCTGGCAGTCAGCAGAATTAGTCTGCAGTACTGCATTCCACCACAGCTCTTATAGAGGATATATTTTCACTATGGAGCCTTCATCCTATTGCTAAGGCCGGGTGAAGTTTGGTCAAGATGATCCGCCAACAAAATGTCTTCCACAGGAAATCAAAAAACAAACTTCTCTGCAAACATTCCATGTTTCATAGAGGGAGGCTCCAGTTGGGCTCCTTCCTACATGCCTGGAGATTCTGACCTCTATGGCCATTTATATTTTTACTGTGACATCTCCCCCTGCCCCTAAAAAAGAGTGTAGTGGTTAAGACTCCCGGCTACAAACCAGGAGACAGTGAATTCTAGTCCAGCCTTAGGCATAACTTTGGGCCAGTATCTCTCCCTCAGCTCTAGAAAGGAGGTAAGGGCAAACCACTTCCAAAAATGCCTTGCCAAGCATGCTGTAGGAATAACCCAGGCAGTCACTGAGAATCAAAAGCTGATTCAAAGGCACAAACGAACAAGTAAACAAAATTTTCTAGCATCCTTTCCTTTTGCTTCCATTGAACGTTCTGCCCAAGGCACTGCATTTTTAGGAAGGACATTGACAAATTGGAATGTATTCAAAGGCGAAAAATAAAGTTGATATGGCTAGATAGGGGGAAAAAAACACCCATGAAAAACAGGAAATAATATTTAACTTGGAAAAGAGAAGACCTGATTTTCAAACACCTGCAGGGATGTCGTGGAGAAGAATCCTAATCCGTGATTGTTATTGTACCCTTATTGTAGCCTATGCTTATTGTATCCTATGACCATTATTAAGTGTTGTACCTTATGATTCTTGACTCTTGATGAATGTATCTTTTCTTTTATGTACACTGAGAGCATTTGCACCAAGGCAAATTCATTGTGCATCCAACCACACTTGGCCAATAAAGAATTCTATTCTATTCTATTCTATTCTATTCTATTCTATTCTATTCTATTCTATTCTATTCTATTCTATTCTATCCTATCCTATCCTATCCTATTCTATCAAGAATTGCTCAACAGACATGAATGCAATATAGCCTTATAGTATGCTATCTATTCCAAACATTTAATAGCAAAAAATTGATACCTTTCCAGTCACATGCACACTGTTTTCTTGCATGTTCATAATGGCTTCAGAAATTTTGACATCAATGGGATCCATAACTGACTCAATGTTGAATGGTCCCTCTAGTCTGTCTGCTACCAAAAGCATGGCATCTGTTAAAGAACAAATGAGTCGGTCATTAGATAATCAGTAACTGTGGAACTTCACGCGTTATGCTAAATCTTGCAATTATCTCAGGTCAAAGTAATGAAAACAAGCTAGTCTCTTATTTGCCATACAGAATTCACAGAACGCATGAACAAGTAAAGCAGATTTTTAACAAGCCCTCACAGTGCAATCTTGGCTCCAAAAATTTGCACTGCTTTAACTACTGTATATTTCAGGAGTCTCATCCTAGATGTATTGCAGGTGTATCTGGACGACATTGAAGGCGTGTTTTTCAGCTGGATGCCTACTCTTAAAACACAGTTATAGGTGGACTCTCTTCAGTGTGGACTCTCCGTCTGCATAGCAGGTGTGTGTAGCAGGTGTGTTGCATGCTAAAGTTGGATGGCCCACGGAGACTCCTTTCAGCAGACAACAGGATTGCCTGCCCTGCTGAGTCTCACTTTCCACTTCTCTTCTGAGTCACAACTGTTGTGTTCATGTGGATGAACAGGAGAGTTAATTTCTTATGCAATTATTCCCTCTACCCCCTCCATCCTTTGTTAACCTCACTTGAGAGAAATGGGAATAAATTTCCTTTTCCCATCCAGTAAGTGCACCTATTCAAATGAGTGTTTCTCCACGGATATTCAGGGCAAATGATTCTGACAAACAGCCACTTTGATCAAAAGAACCATAGGTGCCTGGTTTTAGGCAGATAAGAAAAGACAATACTCAATCTTTGTTGTGTGTGTGTGTGTAGCCCCAAAGTTCCATAACTTTGGGGCTTCCACTATCCCCCAACACCCAAAATTCCTGATATATAGGAAAGCTCCAACTAAGGAATAAGAAGCAGCTTAAAACTTTTCTCCCCTAAAGCCATCTGCTGTCATCGGTACGTAAGAAAAGAAAAGAAAAAAGACAACTGAGAGTTGACAAACTGAATTAATTAAGAATGCACGTTCTACTTTTTCATGCAGCAAAGACAAAGGATTCTTTTGTCATTACACCTGAAACAGATAATTTGCTAAATAATTCATTCCTAGATTTATCCATCATACAAATGAAACCTGATAGAAACCAACCCTTGGTGGATAAGTCTAGAGTTTTGCACAAGGCACTGAAAACTTCAACTTGACATAGCAGGATCTTGTAATTAAAGCAGCTGTTCTCTCTAACCCCAAGGACTCCATTTCCTTGCAATACAAAATGGGATAAATATTGGATTCTTGCCATGATGTACAGGTACAAGCCAAGTTTGATGCTTTGGGCTTTTTACAAAATGCAGCTTGATGTGGGAAGATACATTTTATGATACCACTGGGGCTACATAAGCTCATTTGTCTAATTACACACCATTCTCCGGGTGTGTAATACGAGGTGATGATGTACCCATACTGTCCTTGTTACAGTATACCTCTGACAATCTGAACCACTGCCAGCTTATCCATCAACTTGCTTAGTATTCTGGAGCTTACAAGTGTTCTTTTACCCCAGCCCAGAATTATTTTGCCCCCCTGGAACAGACTGAATGATAAATTCTGGGTCAAAGACTTTGTTAGTTAATCAATCTTTTCAAACAATTTGCAGACATCGGAGGGCTCATAGATTTAGCATGACCATGTACACATTACCTTTAAAAAGCAATAATAATTTAAAAGCAAATATTTAGTTTAATTTTCTTTCTATATTCATATCTTTGCATAAAACATTTTGACAGGAATTAGTCGGTGGTGGTATTCTACCGGTTTGGCCCACTTCAGCTGAACCGATAGTAAAAAAAACAGCTACTGGTTCAGCCGATATACTTTTCTTTTTCCTCCCAATGATCAGCTGTTCCATTGATCAGCTCTGCCAGGATCCCTCTCACTGCCTTTCTGCTTCGTCCAGGAGGCTTCCCTGAGGCCCAGAAGGCAAAATGGGGCGCGCAGAGTGTGTGTGCTGCACGGACCCCCTGCGCCATGCCCACCTAGCCACTCCCACAGAATCAGTTGTAAAAATATTTGCATCCCACCCCTGGAATTAGTGCTTTTGTAGCTGAGGGGTCTTTGGTGTACTCTCAACTTGGTTTTCTTGCAGACGTTTTATTATCCAAGCTAGGTAACATCATACAATGCTACTGTAGGTAATGCTAGCATTGATAACACTACCTAGTTTGGGTAATGAAAAATCTGCATAAAAACAACCAAGCTCAGAGAACACCAAGTGTGATGCCCCAGGGCGTGACACAAAAATAAATAACCAAGCCATAAAAATAGAAGAAAGTCCCTTTAATGCCTCCAACTTGGCCCCAATGTCCAATTATCCTTGGATGGATATCAAACTGTTAAAGAAAACAGTATATGGAGGAAGTAAATGCAGTCCGCACCCAAAGTAAAGTTAATTCGAAAGAAAAAACCCAACGCAAACCACACTGAAGGAATTACTACGGCAGGCAAGGATGATTAATTGCAGACTTCTACCAGATAATGCAGCAACCACAGTTGGGAGGAAGCCAAAACACAGATAAGCTCTGACACAAATAATGCATGCTTTGCTTCCAGCAATTTTGCCATGTGCAGTTTGTCCTTTTAAACAGTCCTCCCAGCTGCAGCCCATGAAGGGGATCAGGGCCCCTTCCTCCCCCATAGACCATGTTTCTCCCTTATCCATTCCTCCCTGTGTGCCCTAGGTGGGTCTTCTTCTGAATGCCCATCTGGCCTGTGCCCTTCCACAGTTTCCTCCACAACCACTGGAGCCACACTCCCACTCCTTGTCAGCTGTTCCATCTCTCCCTTGGAGTCAGACTCCAACAGACACCAAGGATCCCTCATTTCAACCCTGAGTTAGAAATATTACTCTTTATTGTTTTGTTGCTATTGATCACAAATTCATTGCAATTAGGAGCAATGCTTGAAAACTGGATCCTCATACATGAATGCTCAATTGCCTTCTGCACTTTCTTTCATTGCATCATAATGCAAAACCATGTTTCGTGTAAATAAGTAGAAGAGACAGGAGAAATTTCATTGTCACATGTACCACTGAATTAGGCCATTTAAAAAGTCAATCAGTGAAAGAACACTACATTTTAGTTTCGACTGAGGATCAGAAAATTAAGTCAATCTGATTCATAGACTCATATGGGCTACTAAGTCAACCGATTTGATGGCAACTGAAACCAGAATTTGATTCCAAGATTATGTCATTTATTGATGGGAAATATTTAAAAAATGGTTGATTGGTTGGTTAATGTTGTAGGGAAGATATATAATTAAATGAAACCTTCAATTTGGCATTGAGAAGGAGGAGGCCATGTGGCATGAAAAAGCTCTTTTTTTTGCTGAACTTTGAATTATATATTGTTAAGTCAAGATTTTTCTAGACAAAGTATTTCTTGGTTACTTAAAAGTTTTAACACAGATAAAGGTCCTTATTTGTTTCATTACAGTACAGGTAGTCCTCAACTTACAACAGTTCACTTAGTGATCATTCAAGTTAGCACTGAAAAAAGTGACATGACCATTTTTCACAGTTGCAACCTCTGCAGCATGTCCATGATCACTGGATCAAAATTCAGATGCTTGGTAACTGATTCATATTTATGATGGTTGCAGCTTCCTGGGATCATGCAATCCCTTTTGATGACCTTCTGACAAGCAAAGTCAATGAGGAAGCCAGATTCGCTTAACCACCAGGTTACTAACTTATTAACTGCAGTGAGTCACTTAACAACTGTGGCAAGAAAGGTCATAAAATGAGGCAAAATTCAATTGACCAATGTTTCACTTAACAACAGAAATCTGGGGCTGAATTGTGGTCCTAAGTTCAGGACTACTTGTACCCTGGAAAGTGGTATGAGATCTCTATCTGCCATGCCCCTGGTGGAGACTGACTCTGAGGGAGAGGAGGAACAGCCGACAGGGAGTGGAAGTGTGGCTCCGGAGGTTGTGGAGGAGGCTGGGGAAGGGCAGAGGCCAGCTGAGCACTCAGAGGGGGACCCAGGCCCATTCTGTCTCCATCCTAGGGCGCGCAGGGAGGAGAGGATAAGAGAGAGACGTGATCTACTTGGGAGGTGAGAGCCTTGATCTTTTTCATGGGCTGCAGCTGTGACAACTGAATAAGAAAATGGACATGCATACAGGCGAGCACTGGAAACAAAGCGGAAATATCTCTAGTTTATGGTTCCTCTCTGAGTTTGGCGTCCTTCCCAGTGTGTGTTCTGTTAACTGTGGACATCCTCCAGCCCTTATCTTGCCTGGTTTGTGTTGGTTTTCCCCTCCTTCTTGTAACTGTTTGCGTGGGAGTTTTTTTGTCTTCTGTCAACGATATTTGGAGTTTGCAAGCAAAGTGAAGGAATAAAAGGGGCTTCACCTGTTTTTTTGTGACTGCATTTGTTTTGTATCACACTATCGTAAAGACGAAGACATTATGGATCATATTTTCTGTGTTCCCCAAGCCCTGCTTTTTCTAGTTTCGTCTTCTAGTGTAGTGATATTTCTTCTTTTAAAAGAAAACAGGTAATGCCTCACAACAGTGGCTGATTATACCTGGGGAACAGGGGTGGGTTTCAAAAATTTTAGCAAGGGGTTCTTTGCCCGGTTGCTGGATGGGTGTGGCCATGGTGGTCATGGCCTAGTCGGCCTCCTGCACCATGGTGGTGGCAGGTCTGTGTGTTTTTGCCCTCCCCAGACTCTGTAGGTTTTCCTTGAGTCTCCAGGTGGGCGAAAATGGCTTACCTGGGCTCCAGAGGCTCTCTGGAAGCCGGAAATGGTCCCATTTCCAGCCTTCTCAAACTTCTGGGAGGCCTGTTTTTCACCTTTCCTGAGCCTTCGCACATGCCCTGCACTTACCTGCATCCAAAACAGGCCACTTGAGGACTTCTGGGAGGGGGAGGGGAGAAGCGGCAGGGCCAGCCAGGGGTGGGATTTGGGGGTTCTCTGCAGAATTTTAACTAGGGGCTCTCCCAAGCCCCTGCACAACCCCCTACAGCTCATCCCTGCCGGGGAGGATAAGAAAAATTCCAATGAGCAGTCATGTTCCCTAGCAGGCATGACATCTTGTACTCTGTTTGGATTTGTAAATGGAAAACACCAGATGCTCTGCATCTGGCACATGATTTCTTAAACTTTCATTCAAGCGATTAGTTGCTTCTGGATTTCTAGAGCCTTTGACTAGCACAGAGTCATAGGAAAATCAATTCTACACAGGGTTCGTTTGTTTATCTAGCTTTTGTCTTACAATTATTTTGCTTTATTTATTCCAGCGTAGTTAAGAATAAAAGAGCTTCCTCTTTTCCACTGTTGTCTTCAGAACATTTTTGATAATTTGAAATAAAGACATTCTCAACGTCCTAGGGACCATTCCTGCTGACCTGGGATTTGGAGTTTAGTGTTGCTTTCATTATTCCACAGCTGAGGAGGTCAGTCACTGTTTCTGGATCATTCACACCCACTATGCACTCTTGAGTGAGAACCATAAACCAGTAAATCATTCTACACAGTAAAAAAATCTAAACTCAATCACTCTGACATCTTAGATAAGCTGAGTGAAATCTTATGAGATCTTGCACAAGATAGTCAAGATACTGAAACACTGAAAAAAGATTTGTGATCTTGTGAAACTTTAGTGATTTTACATATGTTTTCTACTATTAATTTATTTTCTTTTAGGTGTCCATAAGTGACTTTGAATTCTGATTCTGATATAGACAGGATAATGACTTGGAGCATCTTCTAGCATCAACTAGTCATTACTCAAGTAATAAAAAACCCTGTCCCCATTGATGTTTTTTCAGCACAAGAATGATTGGATGACTTTAAAAGGTGCTGTGTGTAACCTTGGTATCTAACCCTGGCAGCATCTTTTTGTATGTGATTGTGTGACTCCATGTTTCCTTCAACTCATACAACATCCTTAGCCCTACTGGTCTTAAGATAATGTTTTCTCCTTTATGCTAACGGCAGCCAATGGCAGCCAAAGGCTAGGTTAAAAACTGCCGAACTTTGCCAACCTTACGTCAGAGGTGAAGTTAGACGACCAAAAGTAAGTAGGATCAGTGAGGTGCTTATTGACTATTTCTGGAAAATGTGGGTATCTCCTTTCTCCTCCATGTTCTGGCTTGCCATCATTTTGCTGCCGTGTTCCTAAAGAGCCATGCTGTCAGCTTTGGAAGCCATATTAACACCAGAAGCTTCCACGCTGCCACATTCTTGAGCCTGGGAAATGGGAGGGGGGAATTTCATGGAGCCTATGTGGTTAGACAAAATAGCATTCTTCTTCTAAGCCAAGGTCATGTTATTTCTGCACCTGGATGAGGAACGGTTGAGGGGACGTCTTAAGTTGGGGCGGATGGTGATTGGGGCATGTGATGCAATGAAGGGTGCAGGGGATGGAGTTGTAATTTTTTACTTATTGGAGGGAAATCCGGAACTTTCACATTCGGGATTTCCCAGATGTGCCAGTTTACTACTCTAATAAAAGGAAACTTTGAGAACATGTCTGTCTCAGAGTTATTTATTGGAGTTGAGGTTTTCTGGAACTCTGACACATGCGATGCCAGGATTGGAAATGCTTAGTTGGCAATACTGTTAAGCCCACGGTGATGCCGGCTTCATGCTACACTGAATGTGGAATGACAGAACCATCTCCCATCTCAAAGCAAGAAGGATTTTGTTGGCTATCTGAAGAAAAGAAAAGAAGGGAAAGGAAATTGTTCCGAGTCTGCTTGCCACTGTACTTTTTTGCACAGGTGAAAGCAGAAAAGCAGAAGAAGAATCCTAGAGCCTATTATGAATGTCTACAAAGAGTATATATATTAAAGATTTTTAAACGAGACAGTAGATTAAACAGATACTTTTTTTTTTTTGTAAAGCAGTGTTACTATTTTTTCATCACAATAGTTTATGTATTTTTTTTTTTTGTAAAATGTTTACTTCTTATTGGTCTCAAAAGAAGCTATTGCTTTCTTTCTTCATTATCTTTTGAGCAGAAATCTATCTTGGCTCTTTTTCTGAGTTCCCCCATGTATGGTAAGACACACTGGTATCTTTCAGGCAAATTAGAAAATTAATAAAAGCAAATTAATATTTGTTCTGGCCAAAATCCAAGCTGAACTCCCATGTGAAAGTGTTAGGCATATGCTTAGCTTGACAAGCGAAATTAATAAGATGTGGGCTGTAACCCTATGCACCATTACTTGGGAGAAACTGTAATTGATCTCAGCAGGATTTTTTAAATAGATTTTCATCTGCTTGTTTTGCTGAAATTATGTTCACCTTTGGCCATAACCAGCCATACCTTATGGGCTTAAAGGTGATTGCAAATACGCCACTAAAATATTTTTATCTGCAGTGATAGTTCAGATGGAATGTAACAAAAACTCATAATTTAATGAAATTGCTCTAATGATGGGCTTCTGCAATATGGCTTAGAGAAAGGTAACACCTGAATTAAATTGATTCACGGGAAGTCATTTCTAATAAATATAATGTTAGCTCTCTGAATTATATCAAAAACTCTACTTTTTAAAACATAAATTGAAAACCCTGTAACTTACAGTGTACTTTTTTGGGTTTGAAAAATTAATATATGAACGTCACAGATATCTCTCTCTTTTTGCTTACTGAAAGGACTGAGCATTTGGTTTTGGTTTTATCTTACAGGAATCCAGAGTTGTTAAAAAGGACTGCGTGATCCCTTTTTCAAAGGGCATGTCGTTTACATGTAAAAGCTATCATTTATAGTAGACCATTGATCACAGGAAATGGCTACTGCACAGCTGCCTTTAGGTCAAGAGTCCCCTCCCCGGGCCACTGGCCATGGCCCATTGGGAACTGAGCTGCACAAGTGGAGAGCAAGGGCACAAGGTCCCACTTGTGCAAGCATTGCCGTGAACATTGTGGGTGCTTGTACATGCGCACATGCACATGTGCTTATCCCTCCCACAAAACCATCCACTCTTTCCTCCTCCCCTCCCCCCACTCTGGGATGCAAACCCAAAAAAGTTGGGGAACTCTGCTTTAGACCATTTCAGACGTGTTATTTGTTTAATACGCCATTCCTACCACAACCATTCAACCTGCTGAAGAATATCAGGAGTGTATGTCCAGAGTTTATATTCCCAGTGGGGTCACCCAAGGCACAAAAGTCATATCAGTTGCCCAACGAAAGATAGCAGGGATTTATATCAAGCAGCATCAATACAGAAAGATCCTGGAGAAGGAAGATCACTTTGGTGACAATGGCAAAGATGCCAACTTAAAGCAACAGGAAACCCCTCCTGCATTTTAACCAATGAAATCATATGGATAGAAAATATAAAATGATTGACGACACAGTGAGCTCATGGTTGGAGGGCAATCAACATGGTACTGAGAAAGAGTTAAGGGTCTTTCAGAATATTAACTGTGTTTATGATGTAGCTAGACATTGGAATGTTTGGTTGATGTTATCACACCAGAAAAGAAAACCCAAAGCTGCAAATACAGAATTACCAATAAAGGAGAGTATTTGTAGCTCAGTGTTGAAAGGAGGGACCCCTGGTGTTCTTTGAGCGTGGTTTTTTTTTAAAATAATGCATAAATTTTATTACTTAAACTAGATAACATTATCAGTGCTAGTGCTTGCTAGTGTTAATGGAAGTGGTCTTGGGGTGGTGGTAATGAAATGTCATCATTTATTTTATTTATTTATTTGGTTTGTCAATCGCTTACAAAATAATAGGTATAAGTATAAACATGAGTAAGAATACAGGAAATAGGTATGATTAAATGGGGACAATAGGATAGGGACGGGAGGCACGATGGTTCACTTATGCACGCCTCTTAGGAATGGGGTGAGGTCAATAGTGGATAGTTTGATAGTTTAAAGGAGTGGGGGTTTGAGGATGTAACAACAGAGTCAGGTAGTGCGTTCTAGGCATTGACCACTCTGTTGCTGAAGTCGTACTTTCTGCAATTAAGTTTGGAGCGGTTAACATGGAGTTTGTATCTGTTGTGTGCTCTTGTATTATTGCGGTTGAAGCTGAAGTAGTCATTGACTGGTAGGTCATTGTAGCAGATAATTTTGTGTACTACGCTTAAGTCCAACCGTAGGTGACATAGTTCAAGATCATGAAACAACCAGAGAGAACCAAGAACCCCCTAAAGGCAGATTTACAGTGGAAACGTGGACTGTTAGAAGCTGAACATGAGAAGATTCAACAGAGTGGAACATGAAATCAATCAATCACCCACTGACTTCTAGGCATCAGCAAATTGAGACGGACTGGAATTGGTCACCTTCAGTCAGAACAACATCAAACTCAGGACATGAAAAACAAAGAAGTTATGAGTGGTATAACAATAACAATGCTTGGCTGTAATGCTGGACAAATAAATACAATTATTTTAAAAATAACAAGAAATTGCCATGAAATCTGAACCATGGTAGAAAAAAAGTCTCTCATTACTGAAAAAGAGCTGGAAAGATCTGTTTTAGGAGATTATAAGCTGCCATTTGACAAACTAGCAGTGTCAGAGCTGCTATCATTGGCTGAGGATAGACTTCTAGTCTGCCATGCGCTATAGAGGGAGGAAGCTGGATGGGAAGAGCAACAGTGATTGCTCATCATACCTTCCAGACACAAGTCAAGGTCAAACCATGGAGAATGGAATGGAATGGCTAATGGCTCACTGACTAGCTGCCAAGGAAGAGACATTTCCCAAAACAGTTTATTCAAAGTTAATTGGACAATATGGGATTTACAAAAGGGAAGGAACTGGTGAGGAACTGGTTAACCAGGGAACTTTGGCACATGAATACTTAGTTCTGGCGTTGCTGTACAACAGTCCACTTGGTTTTTAGTAAAAGTATACCTTTCACTACAACTGGAGTCAAGGGTCTTTCTTTGCTGAGGAACCAAGTCAAGGCAGGTCTGAAAACTGGGTTTTTCATGATTTCCCTTCATCTCTCAGAATCTAGACCAAAAGTCACACACAAATGACAGGGTTGCCATGACATGCAGTATAAATACTTTATACTATTATCTTTTTGTTGTTAGGTCCTGAAATTTCTTGTTTTAGGGAAGGGGTTTAAGATGAACATTAATGCTATGCAACTATTTCCAAGAAATCTCAGATATAATCTCTGATATATGTGTGTGTGTGTGTGTGTGTGTCTGTGTATATATACAGTAGAACTTTTGCAGTGGTGGGATTCAATTTTTTTTACTACTGGTTCTGTGGGCATGACTTGGTGGGTGTGGCAGCGGAAGGATACTGTAAAATCTCCAGTCAGAGGTGGTATTTGCTGGTTCTCAGGACTACTCAAAAGTTCCGCTACCGGTTCTCCAGAACTGGTTAGAACCTGCTGAATGCCACTTCTGGTCATGAACACTTCTGACCATGACCAAAAAGGGTTCTGACCAAAAAAATTCACAAAAGTTTTGAATCTGGTCATGAACACATACTTTGGTGGTGATCGAACATGACCCCTGACCCAGAAATTCCTGAAGACAAATCATTAGAAGACAAAGAAATTGTCAAAGTATGGAGTGAATTATGTCAGGACCAGAGGTTCTATTTTACATCAGAGTTGGTATTCAGCAGGTTCTCACCAGTTCTGGAGAACCAGCAGCAGAAATTTTGAGTAGTTCAGAGAACTGGCAAATACCACCTCTGGCTGGAGATTTTACAGTATCCTTCCCCTGCCACACCCACCAAGCCAGGCCCACAGAACCGGTAGTAAAAAAAAATGAATCTCAACATTGCTATATGTATATATTTAATTATAATTAAATCAACAGTGGTGGGCATTGAATATATCTGTTCATATAAACAAGGCTGAGAAAAGGCTTCCTTGAGATTAAAGCTGCCGATTGATTGGTTGATTGCTGAATTCGTACCTCATTTTTCCCCTGTGGAGTTCAGAGCAACATACTTAGAAATGGCTAGCTATTTCTTGTCAAAGAAAGGGAAAGTGAACTAGATTATACAAAATTTTATACAGTATATAAAATGTTAAATGTGTCAACAGAACATCAAATATGAATACAACTAAAATGGAGATTTCATGAGCTCATCATTAAATGATTTGCAGATACAGAGTGGAAAAAAAATCCAGCTTTTTTTCCTGCCCTAACAGAAGCTATCAAGAAAGCAAGATTCATCTGGAGATGACTTCAAAAATGTTGGGTAAAGTCTTAAGGGCTCTTTCTGATTCTGTTTTGCACTCTAATTTTCCATGCTCTGTTTGGGTGAATTTTCTTCAAATTCTCAAATTCCCAATAAAGATCATGCAAGATTAGCAGCTGATTGTGCAAGCTGAAGTGTGATTCAAAATTTTTTCCATCCCTTTCCAAGCCAATCCGTTCTCTAGGACTGTGTTTTTCAACCACAGCAATGCTAAGATGCATGGACTTTAACCAATGTTGGCTGGGGGATTTTGCGGGTTGAAGTCAACACAACTTTCACATTGCTGAGGTTGAAAAACACTGCTCTAAAGCATGTGGCCCTCCCATCATTTAGCCAGATATTCAATGAATGGCTTTGCTTTCGCACAATCTATTCAGAATTGAATGGCATCGGCCCTCTCAACTCCTGGCAAATAGATGGGGAAGAAATGGATGTAGTGACAGATTTTATTTTCGTGGGCTCCAAGATCACCGCAGATGGGGACTGCAGCCAGGAAATTAAAAGACGCTTGCTCCTGAGGAGGAAAGCTACGGCAAATCTAGACAGCATACTAAAAAGCAGAGACATCACTCTGCCAACAAAAGGGTGTATAGTCAAGGCTATGGTTTTCCCAGTCACAATGTATGGCTGTGAAAGTTAGACCATAAGAAAGGCTGAGCACCAAAGAATTAAGGCCTTTGAACTATGGTGCTGGAGAAGACTCCTGCGAGTCCCTTGGACTGCAAGGCGATCAAACTGGTCAGTCCTAGAGGAGATCAACCCTGACTGCTCTTTAGAAGGCCAAATCCTGAAGATGAAACTCAAATACTTTGGCCACCTAATGAGAAGGGAGGACTCACTGGAGAAGAGCCTAAGGCTGGGAATGATTGAGGGCAATAGAAGAAGGGGACAGAGAATGAGGTGGCTGGATGGAGTCACTGAAGCAGTAGGCGTGAGCTTAAATGGACTCCGGGGGATGGTAGAGGATAGGAAGGCCTGGAAGAACGTTGTCCATGGGGTCACAAAGGGTTGGATAAGACTTTGCAACTTACAACAATTCAGAACCAAAAACCCTGAAGGGATTTTAAGTTCTGTTCTGCTCTGCTAGTTGAAACCATAGTGTAGTTGCACACCAGCTACTGGTCAGTCATTGGGTGCACAACAGTGGTGGGATTCAATTTTTTTTTACCACTGGTTCTGTGGGCGTGGCTTGGTGGGCATAGCTGGTAAAGGATAGTGTAAAATCTCCAGTCAGAGGTGGTATTTGCTGGTTCTCTGAACTACTCAAAATTTCTGCTACCAGTTCTCCAGAACTGGTCAGAACCTGCTGAATACCACCTCTGGTGCACAAACAGATGTTTCCTTTTATCTGCATTCTCTCAATAATTCAACTCTAATACCAGTACATCTATTGTTTCATAATGTTTTATTTTTTTCACCCAGACTAACTAAATAAAAATCTCCATAGACATTTAAATAAAAATAAGGGTGCCAACTATTCCTGCAGCAGATCAAGTAGATGGTTCACTTGTGACTTGCTCTCATCAAAGCAGATTTGCCAAGTGAAAAACAAGGGATCAAAGCCATCCCTTGTTTTTATTTGGGCTGCTTCTCTGGCCTTTCAGTGACCTTTAAACACAATACAACGCACAACAGAACCTGCTTGCCTCATAGCAAAGCAGCTGGTGGAGGACAATTGGACCTCTTGGATGCTTCTGAAGGAGGAACAGAGGTCTCTGCTGCTTTGCTTCCTGCACCAAGATGGATTTTACGGTTTCTGTAGCCAACATAAAGCACAGTGACAAAACTCTCCTTGCAAAGACATACAGCCTTTTCCCTCCAAAAATGTTATTAAAATTACCATAATATAAAATACAAAGGAAACTAAAGATAATAAGAAAATGGGGAAGGAAAAGAAAGGGGAAAGGGGGAAAGAAAATAAAAGCACTGGCTTTCCTTTTTTTCACCTGTGCAGTAAAGTATAAAATAGAATTACTGCTTCACGTTTTTTACTTTCCCACTAGCCATTTCTATAACAACAAACTAGATTAATCAGAAAAACCCAAGTCAAGCGTTCACTTTTTTCTTAGCACGAGCACAAAGTCCAGAAATGGTTTCCAAGTAGAGATAAAGCGGGATATGTTCTTTTCTCTAAGTTAAACAGCCAAGTTTTGCCATTTCTGCTATCTCCATCACTTTTTCCATCCATTCTGCTGTTGTGGGGATTGACGTATGCAACTGAGATTTAGATATCATTATGGAGATTTAGACATCTTTGCATTGAAAAAAGAAGGTCATTAACATAAAAGATATTGAAAGATGCTTTCACTACCAGAACCTGCCAAAATATCAATTAAATGCGGCCTCTACTTTTCCTTTATCTTCCTAGTCCTTTAGCATAGTTAGTGCCTCTAATTCTCCACCTACAATACAATATTTTTTACATTTATAGGAACTTGACCATAATTCAGGAGTGGATGCTTTGTAATACATTTGTTTTTAAGTACCATAAAGACTTTTTGTTGTTTTTGCTACAAAAGACTAACACGTTGAGTTTCAAACATAGTTTTCTTACATATGTAAGGAATATCCTTTTTTTCCCTCACATTTTTGTTGCCAAGCTGATTAATGATGTGGTGATATTGATCCTTTAATGTTATAGTATGCATTTGCACTTCTAATTATGTTTGCATAATAAATACAAATAAATTTCAAAAGTAAGATGTGTAATCTATTTGAAAGTGATTAACCCAAATCAGCAAAAATATCACGTTCCCACATTGATTTGAAAAGAGTAATGAATTCCAATTTAGTACAGCAGTCAATTACCCAGTTCTTCATTTACTAGTTTAATTATATATGAAATCTGTTGGTGGGTGAAATACATGGGCATAATATAAAAAGACAATAACAATTCATTTTATTTGTTTAAAAAGTCTTTTATGCAGGCTTCATCCCTGATGAGCGCATGTCATTTTCTTGGCTACGGTATGGATATAGGGCATAACTGCTTTTTTCTGAAATATTTCTCCATCTCCCAACCTAACTTGGTGTCCAGCTTCTTTTGCATACATTCTTTCCAGTGTAAGCTTTTCAAAAATGCTGCTTCTTCACAGAGATAGTTTTGGGGAGACACGTGTGGCAAAAAAAATGCTTTTTGTGTCTGAATTTTTGACTGCAGAATGATCAGTGCTAATAGACTCTCTTGCTTTTATCCATGCCAATGCAGAGATCAATGCCAAATTCTTTTAACAGCTATACATGCATCCGTGGAAATTAATTAGAAAAAGGAGCAATTTACATTACAGCAGAATGAAAGGTAATTATATTACAAGGAAATGGAATCCAATATGAAAAGAAAGCCATGACAAATGAATAACAGAAAAGAAAGCAAAACCTTTACTCCTGTCAAGGAATATTTAAATCTGGCCATGCAAGAACTTGATCCTAATATGACCCTAAACATATCCTTTTTGTCCTTTTATTATAGAAAGCTGGTAGATAATGCTCCATAGTTTTCTCTGCACTTAACAATCATTCATCTTTTGCTCTTGTATAATGAGGCATCATTGCTTTAGATAATACACTGACATAGTTTATCTGACTGCATCAGATTACCTCATCAAAAACCAAGACTTGTTGAAAATAATTATTCTGATCCTTCTGTAAGGGACCATTTCCTGTTTCAGTTTTTTTTTTAAAAAAAGCTGCTTCGTATCTCCTTTTCAGAAAATATTTGCAGCTAGCAGAGGTTACCTCAGGCCAGAGGTGGTATTGAGCAGGTTCTGACCAGTTCTGAAGAACTGGTAGTGGAACTTTTGAGTAGTCCAGAGAACTTGCAAATCCCACCTCTGACTGGCCCCGCCCCCATCTATTGTCTGCCTCCTGAGTCCCAGCTGATTGGCTGGGACTTCTTTTGTTGCCCTGCACAGGAGAACGGAGCTGGAAAGCAGGTTAGTGGGGTGGGGAGGGAATGGAGATTTTGCAGTAACCTTCTCCCAGGAAGGGAATGGAGGTTTTACAGTATCCTTCTCCTGCCATGCCCACCAAGCCACACCCGCCAAGCCACACCACACCCAGCAAGCCATGCTCACAGTAGTAAAAATTTTTTGAATCCCACCACTGCCTCATGCCTAAGTCCTCTGAGCCTACTTTCAGTCCAATTTTAAAACAATGTGGACTGCAGAGACAATTATAGTTACTTTTCTGGATCCAATGTGCCTCGGTGTTCCCTGCCAAGTCCCTACAGCCAATATTTTTCTGATCTTTTTTGTATCTTTGAATAGATACCCCATTTGCAGAAATCATATCCACCTGAACTTTTTCCCTAAAATTTTACTGGCTTCTAATAATCCTTCATCACAAATCAATGTTCTAAGCACACTTTTTATTCTTCTTGCTTCTTTTATTGTTTCACAAGGTTTTTTTTTTTCTGTAGCTGCTTCTTTTCTGGTTGAAAAAGGCTTACAGGATCCCCTCCCCCATCTCCAGTATAATATCACTCGTATTTTGATATGAACTGTTAATGTTTTCTTCAAGATCATTTGTATAGCGAAAGTTTTATGCACACATCTGCATTCCCGTGGCCTGCTTTATTCAAGGCTACCTTTCGCAATAATTTACTTAGTTTGGGAATTCACACAACGTACTGAATCATAAACGACCTATGGGAGTTGATGGTTTGTACACCTTATTGCAGTAAATTGTAACTGAACTGTGCACAAACACAGCCCCAACATTTCAGAATCAATCCCTGAACTTTTCAAGTATATCTGAGATAGATTCCTGAAAACGACCCCTGGAGTGCTTTTGATAATCAACAGGCAGGCTGACACATTTTGCTAAGAACTGACTTACTTTAACTCCAGCATTCTTGAACAGTAAAATAAAGCATTTGATGTCTTATAGAAGCACACCAACCTTGTGGAAACTTACATAGGGATACAAAATGATGCTCCCCTTCCTTCTCTTCCTCAGGGCTACACAATACAATTTGGAGACCAGAAAGATCCTTGCCTTTAATATCATCTCCTTGACAATTCCCCATGCTCCTCCTTCAACTTTCTTGAAGGGCCAATAATGCAGAAAGTTTTCTCTTTGTAAATCTCCCTAGGGCAACCCAAAATAACACAATAACAGAGTTGGAAGGGACTTTGGAGGTCTTCTAGACCAACACACTCCTCAGGCAGGAAACCCTATACCATTTCAGACAAATGGCTATCCCATCTCTTCTTAAAAACTTCCAGTGTTGGAGCATTTACAAGTTCTGGAGGCAAGTTGTTCCACTGATTACTTGTTCTCACTGTCAGGAAATTTCTCCTGGGTTGCTTTTCTCCTTGATTAGTTTCCATCCATTGCATTTTGTTGCACACCATTGGAAGAGATTGCAACACAACTGCACCCACATCAGAGGTGGTCTTCAGCAGGTTCTGACCAGTTCTGGAGAACCAGTAGCGGAAATTTTGAGTAGTTCAAAGAACCGGAAAATACCACCTCTGACTGGCCCCGCCCCCATCTACTCTCTGCCTCCCGAGTCCCAGCTGATCGGCTGGGTCTTCTTTTGTTGCCCTGCACAGGAGAACGGAGCTGGAAAGCAGGTTAGTGGGGTGGGGAGGGAATGGAGATTTTGCAGTAACCTTCCCCTGCCACGTCTGCCAAGCCACGCCCACCAAGCCATGCCACGCCCACCAAGCCACACCCACAGAACCAGTAGTAAAAATGTTTAAATCCCACCACTGACCCACATCTATAGTCAACAAAGCCAGAGAGTAGCAGAATTATTTGGGATGGAAAGTCCATAAATAATTCTTCATAATAATATTTGGTTCAACCCAGTGGTCAGTTCAGCAATCCGGAGAAAGCAGCCCCAGTGCTATTGTCCAGCCACGGCGTATACACATCCAATGAAGTGGTTTTTACCTTCTCTCTGAGGTGATCCAGAAGCTTTCACCAATCTCCTTTTCTAGAACAGGGAGCAGTAGAGAACACGTAAAAAAGAGAATCTGTTTTATTGTCTTCTGTATGACGCTCTGCTGATCAATCCCTCTTTAATCCCTTGATTCACATGCATTGTGGGAATAGGAAAAACCCTGAGTCCTCACACAAAACTTTAGTTTAAAATATTGTTGGACAGCTACCCGAACATCTATATTTCATTAGCATCTTGCTCGCATGTTCCTTCAGGTTTGACGGTGAAGTTGTTTTCTAAAGGTGGGTAAGTGAGAAGGTTGCCAGATATTTCCCAGAAAAAACTTTTGAGTTGCTTTCATGACTGTCTAATTCAACTCCATTTCAGTGTTTCTGGGAAGTGTGGAAAAAAGTAGCAAAGGGAGGCGGTTTAGAATAATTAATATACAGAAAAAGATAATGGAGATCATGCACTGTGCAAGGAAGGAAATTAGGAAAACATGTATTATGGCCCGCTGGTGGCTGGTGGAGCTGGCAGCAGAGTTGGACAATAGTGAGGAGGTTGGGGAGGAATCTGGGCCAGTCTTGGAGGCTGAGGAAGGCTCGGATGAGGATGTGCATCAGAGGCAGAGATGGGGCCAGGGCAGGCTGGCAGTCATCAGCTGCCTTCGGGCTCAGATAGCAGTGAGGCTGGGGAGCAGTTGGAACTGGTTCCCAGCCTGCGCACACGCAGAGCTGCTAAAAAAAGGGAGCAATTAAGAACTCAGGGTCGACGTGGGAGCAAGGCCACAGGTGGACGATAAATGCCCCCTCCCATCAGGATTAAAAGAGGAGCAAAAGGGGAGGGGGCTTTTGCAGGAAATAACTCACTCATTCGGTCATTTGTTTGTTCCAGCCTCATGGAGATTTGTCTGTAAACACCAGCCTTCCCTGCCAACAGTGAGTGTGGAACTATTTACCGGGCAGCGTTCCAGGATTGATAAAAGTCTGAGATAATTAGTCTACCTTCGTGAGACGGTTTGCCAAGCTGTTGGCTGACTGTGAATGAAATAATTCACATTATTGTAAATAAAGAAGTTTTTGCTAGGACTCAGAATTGAGTGCTTTTTGGTGAGGTCTAGGAGGAGAACAACATACCCCGTCAGTGCTGAAGAACAGCAGGAAGCATCACTGAGTTTGCTGTCTTTGCTGTTGGTTCATCCCAGATTGCGGGTTTCAGCTTGCTGGCCACGTGGGCTGATCCCCAGGGGTACAAGGAGGGCTCAGTTATGCAGTGCAATCTTTAAGAAGCAGGTTTACTTGCTGGTCTCTGTACCAAAGAGGCTGCTATTTCTCCCAGCTTGATTAGAGCCAATGGTTCACCTCCTGATTTGACATGAAAAGTTTTATTTCTTTTTATTTATAAGCTATTTTGATTGATTTTTCACTTCCTCGCACATTTATTCAGTGAGCCACTCTGGAGTCAGTGAACACATATTGAGTAAACCTAAGGTTTTACAGAGACATAATGGATAAATTTGACATGTTCCAGACTTTGGGATTTAAAAAAATAAAATAAATCATGTTCTTTCTAATCTTAATATGAAGGACTGTGAGGACTCTAACAAGTCTTTGAAAGCCATTCTGCCCTGATCCAATTTATTTGATATCAATCAGCAACCTGGAGAGGACCAGATTGTCTCCACCTGCCATGGAGATGTTCAAAATGTGGAAGCTGCCAAAGAAAAGGCCACAACCCTAATTCAGAGCCACCAACAGGAAGAGAAGTGCAGGTATTCAAACCTTGAAGAACCAAAATGTCAGCAACCCCCATCTGGATGGGAAAATCCGCCCATTATGTTTTATTCAATAGCAAATTCTTTCCATCTCACTTTAAAGAATGTTGGCAAATTCTTTTAAGCCACAATAAATTCTTAAGATCTCTGCTGGACCATGGCACACATTTTTTTTTCTTTTAAAGAAGGAAGATGAACTATGGAAATAAGACTTTTCTTTTATGTACCTGAGCAATAAAAGGGACAGGGTACCGGTCAACCAGGGTTTGCTAACAGAAGATAATTCTGTGGCAGATTAGGTTCTCGTGGAGAAGCTCAATGATAAAATGGAATTTTTTGCTGTTTAGAAGCGTTTGCTGGTCATACATTGAAAATCAGTAGAGGCTTATTGTTGACAGTAAGAGTTGAACATGCACATGGGGCGTGCATAAGTGCACCATCGTGCCTCCCATCCCTGTCCTATTTGTCCCCATTTATTTGTACCTATTTCCTATATTCTTACTCATGTTTATACTTATACCTATTATCCTGTAAGTGATTGACAAATCAAATAAATAAATAAATAAATAAAATATCATGAATGTATCAACTACATCAGCGAATAAAGGAGTGGAAATACGTTACATTTGTGTTCCTTCTCTTATGCATGAAATGCATCTGAAAGAGGAAGAGTTCAGTAAAGGTCTATTCTATTTTACTGTTGTCCTTAGTATGGCAAGGTCCTCAGTTCTTTCTCTCCCCCCCCCGCCCCCCCCCCAAAATATCCTCTATTTTCACCTGCAACTTTCTCAACGTATGGAGGTTTTTTTTTTATCTTCTCTCCCACAATTTCCTATACTGAAAGCACAGGAAATGCTAATGCAAATTTCCTCCAAGTCATTTTAACATAGATTGCCTGATTTCAGTTCTTTGTTATGTAAATGGGAAAAAAAACATTATCTCTTGTAAACATCTTTCAAAAACTCATGTTCTTTTTCTGATTCTGAGCACGTAAGATCTGTGTATTTTGACAGTAGTAAGATGGCTATTATCTGTGCTATCATCCAGTCATAATCTGCTGGGTGGAAAGGCAAATGCAATAGCCTTCTGTGCCACAATTAAGGTTGCAAAATGGCAGCTTCATGATTTAGGAAGATGGCAGGCATTGCCAAGTTGCATGGATTCTTTCTGTTCAGTAGAGATTTGCAGTTGCAATTACTCAACCGTCTCATAGATGGGATAAAACTGGATATTGGAGGGCAGGCAAGATCAAGAAAGAGGTAAAATAAAGATTTCATTCTTTATTGTTGTAGTATAAAATAACTGACCTTTGAAAGCCCATCAGAGTTTTTATTTATTCCATTTTGTATCAAACAAAATCAGGATGGAGTTATTTTGAGTTTCTTTCTCATGCTTTCATTTTTCTCCATCCGGAGTCATTTTTCCAAAACTGCTCTTTCCTTCTTTCATAGTTTACTCACCTTTTCCCCATTCCTAAGATCGGGTCTATATTCTTCACAAATTCTGAGTTTCTCCATTAACAAACAAAGTAAATCCCGTCAGAGTAAATAAAGTTGTTCCTAAGCTCCATAACAAGTTCTGTGCAGTTTTTCAGGACAGAAATCACTATGAATGAAAGTAAAATATCTAATGCAGAATACCGTTTCGCTGCTTATGCCAGTAACTTCTTCAGTCTGAGTACGTTGGTTTTAACCGACTTGCTTAACTGAAGAAGCTACTTGGCTAAGAAATGAAACATTTTGAACCAACAAGAAAATAAGTTAAGTTGCCATGACTCAATTTTCAGACATCTAAACGCAGAGAGCTAACTGGCATGATTTCTGGAGAAATTATTTCCAGACTGGAAATCTCATTAATATTTGTTTTTCTTTTTGGCTTCTATGAATAGTGAGTGATTGGGAAAAAAGAGATATCATTCTTTAAGTTCTCATATCTCACTCCATTTCATTACTGCTTCTGGCAATAATTTGGGATTTGTACATACTGTAGGTACTGCCTGAGAAAATGAGATTGGTGAGGAAACTGACTCAGCTGCTGTTTTTGAAAGAAGCCACACGTTCCCCTTAATATGTAATTTACTTAGATTACAGGGGATACAAAGTAGAGAGGATTCTTTTTTAAGAATTAAAAATCAACAGTCCAGTTCCAAAAGCATTTAGGAAACATAGCTTTATATGGATATTTTATATTGTTCCTTCAAGTATTGTGAACATAAACTGAATTGGTTTCAGCTTTAAACTCCTCCAAATCAATCCCTAAACAGTTTAATTTCATACGTGGTCTATCACATAATGTCACTCAGAATCATTGTGAGAAGTTGGAAGTAACATGTTGCTCAACTCACAATCATAATTGGTAAGGCTGGAAGTGACCTTGGCTGTCTTTTGGTCCAAAGGTCTTCAAACTTGACAGCTTTAAGACTTATGGACTTCAAATCCCAGAATTCCTCCTCCAGTCATGTTAGCTGAGGAATTCTGGGAGTTGAAGTCCGCAAGTCTTAAACTTGCCAAGTTTGAAGACCTTTGATCTAGTCCTACCAGGGCTGGGGTACTCAGGGTTTGCACGGGTTAGGAAATCCTTTTCTCTGGCGATCGGTTGAGCCTATCCACCTGCCCCTGCTTTAGTCTGTCCTTTATTTCTGCAGTTTTGAAGCTCAGCTGAGATGTGGCACAGCGGATTACCAGGCCTCAGCTGTTTTATTCACTGGAGTTGCAGTGGAAAGTCAGTTTTAAAGCTGTAAAATGGTGGTTTTGCAATGTGCTGTGTGCGTGTGAAGCACACATTTGGTGAACGTGGTGTGAAACCGGTAGAAGCCCACCACTGAGTCCAACCCCCTGTCCAAGGTAGGAGAACTTATTCCATCCAAGACAAATGGTTGTCTAATACTTTTTTAAAAACCTCCAGCCATGAAGCCCCCGCAACTGTGGGAGGCCAGCTGTTCCATAGATTAATTGCCCTCACTGTCAAGAAATTTCTCCTTAGTTCCAGGTTCCCTCTGATGAGCTTCACCCATTACTTCTTGTAATGGGTGTTTTCAAGTATTGGAAGACAGCTATCATATCACCCTTAAACCTTCTCTTCATTAAACTAAACACAGGTCGTTCCCTCAACTGTTCTTTGTACGATCTCCAGGCCCTTAGCATCTTTATTGCTCTTCTCTGCATTCTTTCTAGGGCCTCAGCATCTTTTTTGTATCATGGTGATCAGAACTGACTTAGTATTCCAAGTGTGGCCTCTCTATACAGCAGTACTATCACCTCTCATGATCTTGATGTGATCTCTCTGTGGATGGAGCCTAGGACGGCTGATTGGCTTTTTTTTGGCAGCACAGATTTCCTACGCATAAAACCTATTCTGCTGTCCTGTAACTCAAGTAAATGGTGCAAAATGAGATGGAGTGTGTTTTATTGGTACTAGGATATGACCTGGATATGACTCTTTCTGCCCACATTATATTTTCTTAGGCTGGCTTAATTAATAGGAGTTACAAATACCAGTATTGTAGCGTTAATCAAGCTAAATAGATTTTTCCTTGATGGAAATTATTTGGCCAACTTGATCAAAGTCTGATACAAACTGAAAACCTCTTCCTGTAGGATACCAAAAAGAAAAACAGAAAATAAGATATAATAAAGTGTATATAGTACAGGATTTATGAAGCATGCATTACACCAGTAACTACAGCCATATTTATACTTCAGGTGTTAAGGGAAAAAAAAGACACGATGACATACAGAAGAAAAAAGAGGACCAAGCCACAATTGGAGTAGATTTTTCATGAATTGATTATCTGCCTAAAGAAAGCTTCATTTCGCAAAGCGCCTTATCTTAGGAGAAAAGATGAAAGGGACTTTGGTGTGAGGGAGGCAAAATGAACTTTTTTGGGAGGGTCTTCAAGAGATTCTTCTTGACTTATCTCACTTCCATTGCAAATATTTTCTCTTGAGAATATGCAGCAGGGCTGTAAAGTCAGTATAATTGGAGAAATATAAACATGCCCAAAGAAAATGGAAAAATAAACTCTGAATGAACAGAAGAGCAGTCAAGATGATTTTGTTCACACTGTTAATACCAGCTTAGTGGGATCTTTGTAATCCACAGAGCACATTACAAAATTCCTTTTATAACAGTGGCATCTGTACTGAAGAGCAGAAATAATGATAATAACATTTCATGATCTTTGTGCCCAAGGGATTTATTCTATTGATCTTCTTTTCCGGCTACATCTCTACATTGTACTCAACACATTACACCTTTTGCATTGTTTCTATGCAGAGGTTACAATTTTATGCTAATTTGGGGGAATCTAAAAAAAAAATGGTAGCAAAAACCAAATAGAGTGTAAGAGTGTTCAGTAATCATTATGACAGCAACCACTTTACTGTCTTCAATAACCAAGAATGCTATTACCAGCCTCACCAAGATGTAATAAATTCCAGTAGCGCAATTGCTAAACAGGTATTTAAGTTAGGGGCACAAGTAATATGGCCTCTCCTCTTCTAAGCTTTAGATATTAATAAAGTCCACAGCCCAATGCTCACAACATTCCAGATTTCATTCTTTCATTTCAGTCTCTGCTTGCTGCATTTATTCTCAACAGAACTCAATACTACCAATAAACATTAAGTTAAAAACAAACAGGTATTTTAAAGGTATCCCCCCCTTCAGACATCATCTAGCTAAGTCTCATATATGTGTGTGTGTGTGTGTGTGTGTGTGTGTGTGTATGTCTATGTCTACGTGTATATGTATATGTGTGTGTGTGGATCTTTGGTTATTCGGGTTTTCTCCCGCGTAAAATTGGAAGTATCTAGGCAACGTTTCGATGAAGTCTCATTCATCATCTTCAGGCTTGTGTCTTCGGCTCTGTGCTTCTCAGAGTGATGTGCGCTTGCAGCTGCTTCTTCCTTTTAACTGCTAGTGGGGGTGTGACTTGATTGGGTGGGGGATTGGCTATGCTCTGATTGGCTGGGGGTGTGTTCTGTTCAGGTGGGGGCTTGGTTGTGCTCAGGTTAGTTTTAGTTGCTGGGGGATTTGAGCTGGTGAGCTGTGATCCTGCTGTTTGGCTTTGCGTTCGTGGTCATGCCATATCTTCATGGTGGGTGTCAGTTCACTTCATGTATGGGGCGGAGGGGTTTGAAGCGGGTAGTGATGCAGCTGCGGTGCGGCTTCTGGTCCATGGTCGTGTCTCATCTTCTGTGTGGGTGTGAGTCTGCTTTCTATGTGGAAGTGTGGTGGTAGCATCTTGTGTGGCCCTTGTGGGTGTGAGTCTGGTGTCATTCTTCATGTTAGGTACTCATCTGTTCATGAGGGTGGGTTTCCAAATGGCTGGTAGGCGGGAGGTGTCATCTCGTTTATTCATGCTGTGTGGGCGTTTTTCTATCTCTATGGCTTCTCTGATTATTCTGTTGTTGAAGTGTTTGGTTTTGGCGATAGTTCTGGTATTTTTAAAGTCAATCTCATGTCCTGTGGCTTTGAGGTGTTGGACCAGGGAAGAGGTCGGTTCTTCTTTTTTGATTGAGTTCTTATATCAAGTCACACCCCCACTAGCAGTTAAAAGGAAGAACCTCAGAATACACACACACACACACACACACACACACACACAATAAGTCACTGATATGCTTAAGGTATGTTTGCACATCAAGACAGCTATGGATCAATGTTCTGCACGATTTATGCATTTATTATTTTGAGATCAGTTTTTGGGAGGCAAAGAAGGAGAAAGAGGATAATTCCTTCACTCCAACCTCACCACTGTTTTTTTATTTGTTTAACTCAGTCATAGGTCAGCATAAAGCTAGTAACATAATAACGATCACCACACTATAGAAAAGATGTTGAGATTTTAGAAAGAGTGCAGAGAAGAGCAATCAAGAAGATTAGGGGACTGGAGGCTAAAACATACTCTGAACGGTTGCAGGAACTGGGCATGGCTAGTCTAGTGAAGAGAAGGACCAGGGGAGACATGATAGCAGTCTTCCAATATTTGAGGGGCTGCCAAAGAGAGGAAGGGGTCAACCAGTCATGCAGAGTTAATGCTGCTGCTGTAACAACAAAGGCTGAGACACGGGAGGAGTGGAAGACTGTGCTCCTGACATCCTTCGATGGTCGGGAGCTGGGGTCCCCAGGATTGATGCAGGCAGCCACAATTGGCTATTACACCCCTCCTGAGTGTTCCCCTGCCTGTATCTAAGGGGGATCCAGTTGAGAGACGGCGTGCTTCCTACGAGATCAAGGACTGCGCGGGGTGCCAATCACCAGACCACCGACAAGACTTGTAGGGGAGCCTGCCAGGCCCTGGAGACAATCAACCACATCCTGCAAGTTTGTGATGCATGATGCCCGATGTGCATGGCACAACTGTGTTGTGCAGCGCCTGGATCAATTCCTGTGACGGCAAGACTTCCGTCTGAGTGTTGAGCCATCATAACATCTGGCACTTCATTCATTAAACCAGATTTACTTGTGGAGGCGATGAACCAGCTCTGGGTCATGCATGTCTCCATAGTGTCCAGTTACCGAATGCGGGAGACCTGGGACATCAAAGTCTCCAAGGACAGCCTGACCGTGTCACTGATATTCACCACTGGGCCGCTGTTTCCCCTTCTGTCTCAGTGCACCACCTCCCTGTCACTGTTTCTAACCAGGGACTGCTTTACAAACCACCCGGCACTGGGCTACGGATTTGGGCTTGAGCTGCAGGGACTGTATGGACATTAGTCTTCAACCATCGTAGTTACGATGTATACATGTGTGGAACCCGGAAAGGTTGAGTCCAGATCTTGGGTGACATGTGATTAATGACACTGCCATAAGCAGCGACTCTATTAGCGAATTTTCGTTCTCAGAGAGGTTCGCCTCTCTGATAATTTATGATAAAATGAGGGACTGCCAAAGAGAGGAAGGGGTCAACATATTTTCCAAAGCACCTGAAGGCCAGACAAGGAATGACGGATAGAAATTGATCAAGGAGAGATTCGATGTAGAAATAAGTAGAAATTTTCTGACAGTGAGAACAATCAATTGATAAAGCTCCCACAATTTCCAAAAGCAGCAGCTTGCTTTTGGAAATTTGGGAGCTTCATCAATGGAGGCTTTTAAGAAGAGATTGGACTGCCATATGTCAGAGATGGTATAGGGTTTCCTGTTTGGGTGGGGGGTTGGACTAGATGACCTACAGTACACGGTCCCTTCCAACTCTGTTAATCTGTGAAAAACTTCTGTTAAAACATGTCATTCTAAAACAGAAATAAAAACAAAAGGAACCTATAATTATAGAATAAAATAAAGTAAAAATAAAATGATTAACATAAAATTGCAAAGTACAGGGATTAAAACATGGAAGAGGCTTCTAAAATTACAACCAATAGACTTTATATTATTTTCTACATACTGGTGTGAATGTGATCCCTCCCTTACCATTTTCCTTCAGAATGAAGAGCAGAATGGGAACAGGAAGTTTGCCTCTCTGGTTCCCAATCTAAACCCCTCCCAAACCATCAAAATAATCCCAAATAGGACTGAAAAATGATAATATGGAGTTGGTTTTGGCAGGTGCACTTTAAAGATTAGGATAGTTGGGACCCACCTCATTGTCCCTCCCTCTCCTACTCTTGGGATACTGAAAAACGCTCCCAGTCCCTTACTTCTTGTGGCAAGATTGTGTCATCAAAAGGTTCGTTCAAACAGCCCTTGGGAGGCAGAATGTTCTGACCCAAACCCTTTTCTAACAAAACAAACATGAACCAAAGGGAAGAGAAACCTTTTAATGATTCTTATGAATCCCCAGTTAAAAGGCTGCTGCAAACTAATTAACTTTGATAAGCACAAGCCTTGCCAAAACTGTGCGAGACTGCCAAGAATAACAGATAAGAAATATTTTACAACACAAGAGTCTTCAAATATCAACTTAAGATACTGCAATGTCCACGAGGCTGAGTTTCAAAACGTCTTTGCTTCCTACAACGAACGTCCGATTCACAGCTGGTTTTTATCTACTTGAAGGAGGGTCCATTACCTTGCAGCTTTACTCCCAAGTCGCCCTTGCTGCTGCAGCTGTTCTTTCCTACGTGCAGCCCTGTGCGCATACACACTTGGCACAGGCTCCTCGGGAACCTCCTCATCACTGCTACCTGCCCCCACAATTTCTGAAGGCAGCAGTCCACTCCCTAATGGTCCTGGCCCCTCATCTGAGTCCTCGCTCTCCTCAGCCGTCCGCACCTGCTGCCAACTAACCACAACACAGAATGTAGACTCTGACTTTTTAAGCATTATCCACTAAGTTGGTTAGTTTGCGATTGGGCATATAATATGAACCTAGGAAACAGGTTAAATCAATGACCCAATTAACGAGCTTATTGTACAAGGGCAGTTACACAATGCCAAGTCCTGCTCTGTAAGCAAAGCTTATTTCTTGTTGCAGAAAAGTCAATGTTGTCCTTTGGAGAAAATTTTAGAGATGCTTTTAAAAACATAAGGAACAAAAACGCCCCAATTTCATTCTGTCTCTAATTTCATAATGGGGGTCAGCATGTTTCCATCTAGATTCCACTCCTGGCCCTACCACATACAAAACACCATTTTTAGTGGCCAGCATTTCAGCCAGTGTTGAAATTGGAGAAGATGTAAAGCATTATCATTTAAGATCTTAGGACGTCTCAGATTTCTTTCGTGATTTCTTTCAGGAGCATTACTTTGGGCCTTTGGAAGACTT